>NW_007378092.1:0-112657 GCF_000475195.1 Diaphorina citri | reverse complement strand
ATTACTCTTTGTATGCCAAACTTCAGGTAATATTGGTAATTTTGGCCTTTTCATAGTCAGAATTTTATTAGTGCTTTAAATTTAGGTTTTGTTATTAATTTAGAAATTTTCTCAGGTAACTTTTTAGGACATATTCTTGACATACCCTGTAAGTACTTTTATGTTATATCACAGTATCTTTAGAAATCTTTACTTTATTCAAGGAGAAGCTGAATATCTGAGAATATTTTCAAGATAGGAAGAAAAATCCAAGCTCTCTCCACATGACTTTTCTTTATCCTTTGCAGCCCTTGTCTTCATTTTTCCCTCTTGTCCCATATTTTATTCTCCGACCCTAAATCTTCATCTACTCTAGATAAAAATATCTCCGTCCTGTCCTACTTTTTGCCTCTATATTTTCCCTCCTAATGGTATAATATTATCTTCAAGATACCTAGTCTCTACTCCCACTGATTTCCCATCACTCAAATGGTAGGTATCTTTCTCCCTTCTAACCCTCCCCTTCCTATGAAATTTCCCTTTCCATCCCTCTTTTCCTCCCACGAACCCAATCTTTCCCTTTTCCCATCCCGGGCTCGCTCTCTTTCAAAAAATTCGTTACAAGTATATTAAGTACTTTTTGTATTGAGGAAAATCCATCATGTGAAAAATATAAGAAGGCTCCCCAGGAGAAATGATTGGGGCCGTTGAACGTCGAATTCCAAGAGAATATCATCAGTGATGGATATTGGATACTCAAATACCTAGTCAAAATAATATCTTCTTGATTTATTTATGGTGAAGCTGAAAGGTTCTTCACAATTTTTGTGGATATCACAGCATTACTAAGAGCCTTTACTATATTTCTGACATATCTATACTTTTTTCTTTTTACTCTGGTAAAGCCGCCACTGGTCGCTAGTAGCTACTCAATTGTCCTCACGAGGCTATAAGTGCACCCCGAAATCCAAGGACAGAGCCGAAAAAACTTCCGATCTGCCGGGAATTGAACCCGACACCTTCGGAGTGCAAGCCTAGTGTGATACCCACTCGGCCACAGAGGTTACCATAAAGAAGAAATATTTTTTTTTTTTAAAGAGGTTTGACAGAGGGAACTGTAACTGCTATGGTCTTATCGTCCCGAAATAGAAGAGAGAAGGAAGACAGGATAGGAGAAAGCCAGCCGTTCCGAGAACGAACATTATCCCATCAGGATAAAATCCGCCCCGGGCGGGAATCGAACCCGCGGCCTAGCGCTTATAAGGCAGACGCACTACCAACTAAGCGAACTAGGCTGGCAAGTGTCAGTTTATTCTTGGATTTTTCGAGGGGAAAATTCCCGGCCATCTCACAACCCACACATCCATACGTGCATAATTATAACCTTGATGGTAAAGCTTTCCATCGCGTATTTGTGTAGAATGTAGATACTCATTCCTAAACTAGAAGAGAGAAGGAAAAGGGACTTTTTTGATCCCATCGAACCATTTTATTAACAAGATAATTTTATTTTAACCTCAACATCTTTATCAGACAAAAAACTTCAATATGTATTCGTCTTATAATGTCATCAATGAATCAGAACCATCACGTAGTCACCTGTCAGACAGCACGTATCTATTATTAAAAACACCTGAAATACAAAACAAAACCCCTTAATGTTTAATGCATTGGGAAATGGTATGATAACATATATTAATGTGTGTGAATCACTCAACGCCATTATTTTCTTCACGTGATAAAATCGGATCAGAATCCGTCACGTTTTTTGTACAGAAAATTTTCATTTAAATAAATAACAAAACATGCACGGGGAGATAACAGATAGATAGTCAGGATAAGTAATTTTCAAATTAAATTTATTAATCGTTTGCCTGATGAGGCTAGTTTTACATCTTCATACCGCTGCACCGGTTTAACAGTAGATAATAATAGTCAATTAATTTCGAAAATAAAACAACTGATGACTAAATTAGTAAAGTGGATACATTCAGTCATACAGACATACAACGAAATGAAGTGTATGTAAGTACTGATTTATTAAGACTGTCAGCGTAGAACTAGTTGTCCCATTATGCTAACTGTGAGGAAATTGAACCCCATCAACTTTCCCAGTCAATGAATTTCTAAAAAGAAAACATATGTATTGGCCTCCCTTCAATTTACTTATGTACATATCTGTATTAGCAGCTACCTAATGATTTTATTAAATAAAATATTATATGTACCTACGTAGGTGTACTTAATAATATAATAATTTATTTTAAAACAAACCAACTTGAACCAAGTAAGACTAGACGGTTCAAATTGTGTTAGTAACTCGAAGACATTTATTTGTCTAAACTTGTGCTACTTGTGCCGGGTGTCGGATGCTCGTGAAATGAATCTGCGGTAGAAGTTCACCATGCCCAGGAATTGGCGTAAACCCTTGGCTGTGGTTGGCTGCTCTTAGTCTAGGATGTCCTTCACTCGGTCGGGCAATGGGCAGGTTCCTTGATTGGAGATGAGGTAGCCGAGGAACTTGACTTCTGGCACCAAATTAGGAAATTACATGAGTCCCGGTGGTTCAAACGCCCAATACATTTGTGACAAATTAGAGCTTGACGGCTGTGACATGTCTTGGGCACTTTAAGCTGCTAAGGTGTAAGATTGATGTTGGTTGACAATTTAATGTTTAATGCATTGGGAAATGGTACAATAAATAACATAGTAATAATTGTGTGTGAATCTGCGGTGCTAACAATTTCAGAAGAGCAAAGTACGAACTTCTCACTTTTCCATACATTTGTTCAAGGTTGTAACAAATGCTAATCAAATTACAAAATGATGCCCAAGTGGGCCGGCCCAAACTCTACACTGCCAATACAAGAATTTGCTAACTATGTAGAATAGAAAAGGGAATCCCAAAGGTCTCAACGTCCTACGCTTCAAAATATTGTTGATGTGGTGCTAATGTTAAAAAACCCAACTCCCTACACTTGTCACTAGTGGACATGAGAAAGACACATGACAGAACATGATATAAGGTTGCTGGAAAGTACTCCACATACAACTCAACTGAGTGGGTTAAATTGAAGCCAATGTCACTCCAGCAGAGACGCTGGGGTGTACCATGAAATTCGAAGCAATAACGACAGTGTTTCACAACCCATCTGCCAAACCAAGAGATTAATTGTTTTACTCTATACCACCCTAACAACTTTGCCATAACCGGAACACTCTGTGCCTATTCCTATATCTGGAGTTCAACAAATTTAACCGTAAACATTATTAGTCCCTCTTAAAGTGGCAGTGGGGTTCAAACTTCAAATGGATAGATCAGACACTCGGGCCAACCATCCTCCACCTGGGGTGTTGGATTTCCACCCACTAAACCCCATTTTTCACCCACTAAACCCCATTTCAAACTCCATCGTTGTAATTGTTTCTTATTTTACATGCCTATCCGGGAACTGAAAATTGTTCAAGAAATTTCCGCTCTGTGCTCTGAAACTCTAAACCCAAAATCGCTGATTAAATTGTTAATGCTGCCAGATTAGCACTGCATTAGTTTAGTCTGCGGGAGTTAAGGGACTTTTCAGTCTCATTCTGGCAGGATAAACAAGGTATATTCTATTCTTTTAGCAGGTTGCGGAACACTGCTCTCATTCCTAGCCTGTCGAAATGACATCTCGATAAGAATTCCAAGGCAGACACCGTCAATATGAAATATTAAAGCTCTAACTTGCGATATTGCCACAGTACACAATACTGGGCAAGATTCCACATGGTTATTACACCTATGTGGGAATTAAAAAAGCATTAGACAATAATTCTATTTTAAAGTGTCCCAGGGCAAGTCACCCTTATTGGTATCGGTGGTCATAAAGTTGTCTAATGCTTTATCTAACACATTTCATTGTTGTACCTTCAAGTTGTCTAACACATTTCATTGTTGTACCTTCTAACACAATGGAAATTTTGCACAGGTCATAGTCAGTGCCGAGTGTTCATTAAGTTGACGCAAATGTAGTTTTAAACAGAGGTTTTGTGGAAGAGCTCACATTAAAAATCTGTTGTGATTTTGTGAAAACATGAAGAAAAGTTTTCTGAAAAAAAGTGTCATATTGAAAACTTCGTCATCACTTTGGAATCAGATATGTGCTGGGCCTGGGGTGAAAATTTTCTTAATGAGAGAGAGGATGGTGTTCTGAGGTACATAATCTTTTGTATGAAGGTGCTCTCTTTTTATGTAATTTTGTATAATCGAAAATGTCCTACTCTACGCTAATATACATAGGCACCTAAATACAAATAATCTCAATTTCTATCAAATCCATCTACTCATCTTTTATTATAATCTTTTGTATGAAGGTGCTCTCTTTTTATGTAATTTTGTATAATCGAAAATGTCCTACTCTACGCTAATATACATAGGCACCTAAGTACAAATAATCTTAATTTCTATCAAATCCATCTACTCATCTTTTATTCCTTAGTGCTTAGTTCCTAGAACAAACGCGGCGCGTCACAAAATTTTAAATTTCCAAAAGAACCAAGCACCAAAGTAGCAATACTTACGTCAGAACACTTACGCATAGGTTCCCTTCCCAGTATATGACCACGGGCGATTTTTAGTGTCCAATAATCAATCTATATCGATCAAACCTTTTCTCGGAAATCACCTATAGGTTTTGTATGGAAATTCTGCTACCCACTTGTACTCATCTCCGGTGTTGAGTACTAGAAAATAAGATCATAATTAGAATTAGAAGACAACACCTGCGAGCTATACATATTGATCAAACCTTTTCTCGGAAATCACCTATAGGTTTTGTATGGAAATTCTGCTACCCACTTGTACTCATCTCCGGTGTTGAGTACTGGAAAATAAGATCATAATTAGAATTAGGAGACAACACCTGCGAGCTATACATATTAGAAATTAGAAATGCCTACCGATAAAATTATTACCCAAGTGTACCTACCTAGTTATTACTCGTGAAAATTGTGAAAATTACATGTATACATAGCTGGAACATTCAATGAAATTGTGATATTATCTTGCCTCAAAGCGCTCATTTGAGTAGGGTAAAAACGGATTACAAAATTGATATATTTATTTGTACCTAGCTATTAGTGTAAAAGGTATTCATTTATTAATGTAGTAGTAATTAAAGTATTACCACTATTACCTACCCACGTACATTACGCATATTGCAATGAATGACATGCCTTAGGTTAAAAACAAAGTGGAGCATAGAGCATAGAGTATCAAACACGTAGGGGGAAGGGACGCCAGAGGAAAGCTACGAGTTCAAACCACATTGAGCTGAGGCAAAAAGCACTATGCTCTTCGCTCTCCATTCTATTCTTTTTTAGCCTAGATGTTACGGTCTTAAACTTTACAACTGTGAAGACTACATAAGGAACAAATTTATGCTCATTTAGCTGTATCTAGCTTTCCATATTCAGAATTATCGAAGAAATACCCATTTCTAGGCTATGTTAATGCTGTATTCGTCGCTGAAAAAAGGCATAGAGGGTTGTGGCTGTCTCAACAAGGCTTTGCCTTTAAGAATATTGATGGTGATGATGATATTCCTTAACTATCCTCGCCTTTAATTGTGCTACTGCAAAAGATTCTCGGGCCTGACTGAAAGTTTAAATCCGAGAAGTACATGAACCATTACCATGAGTTAATTGTGCTACTGCAAAAGATTCTCGGGCCTGACTGAAAGTTTAAATCCGAGAAGTACATGAACCATTACCATGAGTCATGGAACATGGAACTTATCTTGTGTCTATGTCACGACTCTTTTTACCTTCTCTATGCTGAGATCATACCTAATGTAACATACAATTCCTCCCACTAGTCCATCACACTCATACTTGTACTGGGTGACTCATGTGAAGGAAATACCAGTAGTTCTTGGATGATCCTATTCTTGATGAGCTAAGGTTGACATTATCTGATAAGAGATGTGTAGAGTGAGTGAGCTATAAAGAACTACTCTGTTGAGTGGACGACTCAGAGACATTATGTCATTTAGTCAAATCTTAAAACATGAAATCACTCTTCAAATCCCTAATGTCTAGTTTCATTCTTATATCTGGGCAAAGTCTCAAATCACGGAGGATAAAGTTCCATGCATCTGAAATCACTCTTCAAATCCCTAATGTCTAGTTTCATTCTTATATCTGGGCAAAGTCTCAAATCACGGAGGATAAAGTTCCATGCATCTGTGCTGGTCTTGCTGCCTATGTTAAGAGTCTGATAATTCTTGTATATCCTGTTATGTATAATTTTATTGTTTTAATTATTAATAGGATAATAGGTACGTACCTATAATTCCCCCCATTATTAATACATACCTAATAGGTCTGATAATTCTTGTATATCCTGTTATGTATAATTTTATTGTTTTAATTATTAATAGGATAATAGGTACGTACCTATAATTCCCCCCCATTATTAATACATACCTAATACAGTTAGTTCATTATAGCTTTAGTCCTCATCAGTAGACTGTACCACCCTGTTCATCTACCAGATTACATATTATGAACCACTCAACCTCAAACCTACATTATAATACATTTACTACTCACTTTCTAAAAACTTATCTCAATATATATAGCTTTAGTCCTCATCAGTAGACTGTACCACCCTGTTCATCTACCAGATTACATATTATGAACCACTCAACCTCAAACCTACATTAGAATACATTTACTACTCACTTTCTAAAAACTTATCTCAATATATTATTATTATTTATGTATCTTTACTTAAATGACACTGAAGATTAAAAACCAAAGAATATATTCATCTTGTGAGAGAGTTCATTGTGCAACTTGGTCAATTTATATTGATATGATAATAATCATTCGACTTTATGACATATGCGATGAGCAATCAGTAAAAAGTACTTCTTTTTTAGAATCCAGCAATCAATAAAAAGTAGGTACCTACTTCTTTTTTATAGAAATCATCTCGATTTGATCCCAGATTTTTATCTTTAATCAAGCTCAGGTCATAGTTGGCTCTGCATAATAATCCACCTTATACCCATCTAGATTTCTATTATTTCTATTCAATTTGAATATTTTTATTAGTTGTATATTATTATTAACATTATTATATTTAGATAAAAGTCCTCGAAATCTGTCTTTCCATTATCTAAATCCTTTTATCTTTCAACTGGTCACTGAAGGCGTTGACGTATAGCATGCTATGGGGCCATACTATGACACATGTTATACGTGAGGTGGAATGGCCAGATGACCTTGGTAATACTAGATCATTATTATTCGTCAGTGTCAGTTTTTTTAAGAGGGAACTGTAACTGCTATGGTCTTATCGTCCCGAAATAAAAAAAAACACATGTATTTTTTTGTTAAGAGGTTTGACAGAGGGAACTGTAACTGCTATGGTCTTATCGTCCCAAAATCAAAGAGAGAAGGAAGACAGGATAGGAGAAAGCCAGCCGTTCCGAGAACGAACATTATCCCATCAGGATAAAATCCGCCCTGGGCGGGAATCGAACCCGCGGCCTAGCGCTTATAAGGCAGACGCACTACCAACTAAGCTAACTAGGCTGGCAAGTGTCAGTTTATTCTTGGATTTTTCGAGGGGAAAATTCCCGGCCATCTCACAACCCACACATCCATACGTGCATAATTATAACCTTGATGGTAAAGCTTCCCATCGCGTATTTGTGTAGAATGTAGATCCTCATTCCTAAACTAGAAGAGAGAAGGAAAAGGGGACTTTTTGATCCCATCGAACCATTTTATTAACAAGATAATTTTATTTTAACCTCAACATCTTCATCAGACAAAAAACTTCAATATGTATTCGTACAGGTAGATATATTAAAGCACTTCATTTTATTATGTACTTATTTCAGTTTTTATTTTAAGTAAAACACTTTGTTTAATACCTTCTCTGAGGGCAATGTGCCCATGATTCTTGAGCCATTACCACATTGACATGAGATTTCATACTGCCTACTTTGATAGGTTCCTTAAGATCTCTACTCGTGGCACATTAAGACAACTAGACAACCATCAGCGTCTATTAATCCCAGAGCTTATTTTCATTATAATATTCATGAATGTTTCGCAATGTATCTCTTCTTAAATCTCAATGTTCTATTTATCTTGTTAAGCGTAAAGTCAGTACCTCAAGTAGGTATACTTAGGTACCTGATGCATATGTTTATTTTCATATCTGCCGTGGAAGTATTGCTGTTTGTGCGAGATTCATGAATGTTTCGCAATGTATCTCTTCTTAAATCTCAATGTTCTATTTATCTTGTTAAGCGTAAAGTCAGTACCTCAAGTAGGTAATGTAGGTATACTTAGGTACCTGATGCATATGTTTATTTTCATATCTGCCGTGGAAGTATTGCTGTTTGTGCGAGCATCAGTCTCCGTAGTTGGTCTAGTCTCTAGACATACTCACAATAATTATCCAGCCTTAAAGGCGTTTATAAGTAGTAGTTAAACGTACCTGCCTTTTATTTACCATGTCAATTTGCCTACTATAGAAAATATATCCTGAAGAAATAAAAAAAAGCAAAGTGCTAACTAGTTGTTTCCATTAGCAGCATGATATTGCATTAACCCCATAGCTCGAGTCCCCTACTCTTTTCACTTCTATCTTGTCTGAACGCATCAACTTTATCGAATCCGTGACTCTGTCAAATTCTTGATTGTATGTTGCCTAGGAGATGAGGGGTTACAGGGTAGTTGAAAAAGTGTAGACTTTTTTAAATAGGTTCGATCGGGGAAATTGCAATAGCAGAGGTCTTACCGTCCCGAATTCGAAGAGAATCGAACCCGTGACCTAGCTCTTACAAGACAGACACTCTACCCTCCATTAGGCTGGCTATAACCCATTTATTTATCTTGTATGATTGAGTGATTCTATGAATTTAACGTCCGTTCAGATGGACATTATACTATACAGTATACCTAGGTGAATGACCCTTTGTACCAGCTACCACCCTGTACCTATACCTACACGAGTTATCAAATCAAACTTTAGACTAATGTTTTTCGTGCTGGAGGGGTGAGAATTTAGTAGATAGATAAATAATAATAATAAAAATCAACACACACTACCTCGTACGCTCGTACCTCACTCCATTGGGGAGCGAAATTCCTTCCTCTTTCGTCCTGGTCAACGTGACATGTTCTACTTTTCCTGTGTGTTTTTTTTTTTTTTTTTAAGAGGTTTGACATGGTGAAAACCGCATCTTCCTAGCACGTCTAGAAGTGGGTTAGAATTAGTATGAGTGAGTGAGTCAGTGAGTCAGTCAGTCAGTCAGTTACACAAGGGGCTGTATATATTTAGGATAAAATCCGCCCCGGGCGGGAATCGAACCCGCGGCCTAGCGCTTACAAGGCAGACGCGCTACCAACCAAGCTAACTAGACTGGCTTTCCTGTGTTTTGATTTACTATTGAACTCAGCCCTAATACTCCCTGGGGTAATAAGCGGGAAATTGTAATTGACTTCACCAAGGGAGTGTCAGAAAATGGATCAGCAGTACAGCTTCGACCCTGTATTTTTGACTCCATGCTGCGTGTGTTAATTAAAAATAATTAATTAACTAGAAAAACACGAAATTCGTGTCAAATCTACCAGAACGGCGAATATAATTGTCACATTTTCATCATCATCAGTATTATTATTATTATTTTATTGTTGGTATGTTCTTCTTACTAGTGTGTGTGATGCAGTTTTATGCCTCTCGGTGGTGGTGATGATGTAGTTTTGTGACGAAATATTGACCCTGTTCTACCAAGCTACACATGATCTCTTTTCTGACCGAGAACTATTTGAGAACAGTGACGAAACACTGAACTTTGAGAACGCCTTAAAAAAAGAAGAAAAAAAAAAAAAAAGTCAAGCTGTTTGTTTTGTCCTATTTTGAAATGAGTACGGTAACAGAGTTGGCAGATCACTCTCAAGTCTTGTGTTTACACGTTTCAGGACTCCGGGGGTCTAATCAAACATCCTAGTGTCACGTATCCTAGCCCTTAATACATATAGCGAGCTCTCTAGTGCCCGATCCTCACAGAGACATGACATTTTATCCTCATTTTACCTTGTTTGAGAATTTGACGATAGCTTGGGAGAGAGAGAGGCAATGTTCCAAAAAATACATCTATTTTGATCTTCTTTATACTTACTGATGGGATGTGAAAAATAGGTACAGGGTGCTCAAAAAATTCAGTAACTAGCACATTAGGGAAGTTTTAGATTCCTAGGTCAGGATAGGAGAAAGCCGTTCCGAGAACAAACGTTATCTGTTTAGGACAAAATCCGCCCCGGACAGGAGTCTAACCCGAGACCGAGCTTTTACAAGGCAAGTGCGCTATTCGCTACATTGAAAGCTAACTAGAGTTGTATTCGATTATATGACTTTTTATAGTCAACATGGTTGAACCAGTGAGATTCCGCTTTGGACGTCCACACCATGTCCACTCTTGCTCCACAAAGCGGAATCTCACAATCTCATTGGTTTAGCCATGTTGGACTAAAAAAAGTCACATAATCTAATACGGCATAGGCTGGCAACTGATCTAACACATTTCATTGTTGTACCTTCAAGTTGTCTAACACATTTCATTGTTGTACCTTGTAACACAATGGAAATTTTGCACAGGTCATGACTTTTACACACAAACGTCTCTAGTCCCTACTTTCTGCTCATTTAGCTGTATCTAGCTTTCCATATTCAGAATTATCGAAGAAATACCCATTTCTAGGCTATGTTAATGCTGTATTCGTAGCTGAAAAAAAGGCATAGAGGGTTGTGGCTGTCTCAACAAGGCTTTGCCTTTAAAAGCGGAATCTCACAATCTCATTGGTTTAGCCATGTTGGACTAAAAAAAGTCACATAATCTAATACGGCATAGGCTGGCAACTGACATATTTACTTATCGTATGAATGGTTTTATGTTTGTTTCAGGTACGGGCACATTTGGACGAGTATGTCTATGCAGAGAAAAGTCAAGCAACACGTTCGCTGCCATGAAAATTCTTGCCATTAGTGATGTGATCCGATTGAAACAGGTTGAACATGTGAAGAACGAGAAGAACATCTTGGCTGAAATCAGACATCCCTTCATAGTCAATTTGTAAGTGGCTCTTTCTGACCTTTTTTTTAAGGAAAAAGTACACATTTAAAATTCGTAGACTGTGAAAGAGGGACATTACGTCACGTAACTATAGGGAAAAGTACATATTTAAATTCGTATTCGTAAACTGTGAAAGACTATGTCAAGTAACAATTAAATATTAGGAGACGAAGAGAAAAAGTCTTCACTGGATTACTATTTAGAGCTTGGAAGTTTTTTCTCCTAATGTTAGGGTTTAGGGTTATAGCTTATAGCAGTCTTTTTGCCGACTCGTTTTTATAGATGAAATTTCAGCGGCAGGTTGAATTCGCGCCCTCCTGTTTATTACCAGACAAGTGCCTTGACCACCACACCACCGAAGAAGTGTATAATATGAGGTTATAATGACTTTCCCAAGAATAAATTTCTACCCCCTTGTAGATCTGATCCGCAAAGTTTACGCAATGAAACGGTAATTAACTGCATTTCCCCAATTGCAACCTACCGCTAAATACTTACATATTGTATTCAAGAGACAGAGTGCACTCGGCAAATTTCTCGTTTACGTAAACATTAACAAAACACCACCCACAAAAATTGTGACGAGGCTTGACCACAATTTATCATTTGTTTTCAGACGATGGCATCACCATGACTCGTGCTACCTGTACATGTTATTCGACTACGTGTGTGGAGGTGAACTCTTCTCCTACCTACGCAACGCTGGCCGATTCAATGTTCACACCGGTAACTTCTACACCACGGAAATCACCGTGGCTCTCGAGTATCTGCACTCACACAACATTGTCTACCGTGATCTCAAACCCGAAAACCTTCTCCTGGACAAGGAAGGACACTTGAAAATTACAGACTTCGGATTCGCCAAGAAACTGACCGATAGGTACGAGTAAGTTGAGCTTTTTTTTCCTATTGGTAAAGGTCAAAACCTTCTCCTGGACAAGGAAGGACACTTGAAAATTACAGACTTCGGATTCGCCAAGAAACTGACCGATAGGTACGAGTAAGTTGAGCCTTTTTTTCCTATTGGTAAAGGTCACCCAATTTGTTCTGCTGAGGTTAATCGAAAAGAGGAAATTTTCAATGGGTAGCTTCATGAACGTAAAAATTATTATTATTTTTTTAGTTATTATTTTTAAGAGGTTTGACAGAGGGAACTGTAACTGCTAAGGTCTTATTGTCCCGAAATCGAAGAGAAAAAGCAGACAGGATAGAAAAAAAGCAAACCGTTCCGAGAACGAACATTATCCCATCAAGATAAAATCCGCCCCGGGCGGGAATCGAACCCGCGGCCTAGCGCTTACAAGGCAGACGCGCTACCAACCAAGCTAACTAGAATGGCTTTCCTGTATTTTGATTTACTATTGAACTCAGCCCTAATACTCCTCGGGTAATAAATTGACTTCACCAAGGCAGTGTCAGAAACTGGATCAGCAGTACAGCTTCGACCCTGTATTTTTGACTCCATGCTGCGTGTGTTAATTACCCGATACCTATTTCTTATGCCCACCACTCACCCTCAGACCATCTTAATGGCAGACCGTCTTAACGTCAGACGGTCTGATAAACCTGGGTCTCACACGTTGAAACGGTATGACAGACCTAGGTTTATGAGACTGTGGTCCGTCAGACTTTTGGGCCGTCATTTGACACAAATTTGTTCTGATTGTAGGACGTGGACACTATGTGGAACTCCAGAATATTTAGCTCCAGAAATAATCCAATCCAAAGGTCACAACAAAGCGGTCGACTGGTGGGCTTTAGGTAAGTTATTCTAAAAAAAAAAAAAAAAAAAAAAAAAAAAAATCGTTTCTTGTACCTACCTACCTAAGGTACCTAAGTGCACATGACATTTTTTTTTTTCCCCACGAATATGAGTAACTAGCTGAATTCCGTCGCTTCGCTCCGGAATCCCGCTAGTTCATCCCGAGGCATGGCCGAACTTGTAGAATAATAAAAAAATACAGTCGCGCTGCGCGCTCCCTAATTAGGATAGTGCATATCCGCCCCGATTTAAGATAGCCAAATTTGAGACTTGCTTACAAGGCAGGTGCACTACCCCCCAAGGTAACTAGGCAGTCTATCCGCCCCGATTTAAGATAGCCAAATTTGAGACTTGCTTACAAGGCAGGTGCACTACCCCCCAAGGTAACTAGGCAGTCTTTTTTTTACATAAGCTGTTAGGATTATTTTATTAGGTAATCAATTTATGAGACACTTACAATTAGTGGCAGTAACACCTTGAGGAGGTCCCTGTGGTGGTCCCAATCCCATCATATTGCCACCACTTCCTCCAACTCCTCCTTGATTTCCTGTACCTGGAAAATAAATCCATGAAAATACTTATGGAGTCTGTTCGATGATTTCTAGTCTTATCACACGGAAATCCGAGTGAGAATCGTGTGCATTCGGACCCGTTCGGAAATTCAACATTGACGGAACAACAAGCTTTAAGCTATTTATGAACAAACAATACTTATGGCCAGAACCAAGCTCAGAGATAATCAATTTCTAAAGTTAAGGGTGTGTTTATCAATCAACCAATTAATCAGAAAGCAGCGCAATTTGCCTACTATAGAAAATATATCCTGAAGAAATAAAAAAGGGCAAAGTGCTAACTAGTTAATTGTTTCCATTAGTAGCATGATAATGCATTAACCCCATAGCTCTAGTCCCCTACTCTTTTCACTTCTATCTTGTCTGAACGCATCAACTTTATCGAATCCGTGACTCTGTCAAATTCTTGATTGTATGTTGCCTAGGAGATGAGGGGTTACAGGGTAGTTGAAAAAGTGTAGACTTTTTTAAATAGGTTCGATCGGGGAAATTGCAATAGCAGAGTCTTGCCGTCCCGAATTCGAAGAGAATCGAACCCGCGACCTAGCTCTTACAAGACAGACACTCTACCCTCCATTAGGCTGGCTATAACCCATTTATTTATGTCAATAAAAGTCAATAAAATTAGGCTGGCTATAACCCATTTATTCATCTTGTATGCTTGAGTGATTCAATTTGCCTACTATAGAAAATATATCCTGAAGAAATAAAAAAGGGCAAAGTGCTAACTAGTTAATTGTTTCCATTAGTAGCATGATATAGCATTAACCCCATAGCTCTAGTCCCCTACTTTTTTCACTTCTGTCTTGTCTGAACGCATCAACTTTATCGAATCCGTGACTCTCTCAAATTCTTGATTGTATGTTGCCTAGGAGATGAGGGGTTACAGGGTAGTTGAAAAAGTGTAGACTTTTTTAAATAGGTTTGATCGGGGAAATTGCAATAGCAGAGGTCTTACCGTCCCGAATTCGAAGAGAATCGAACCCGTGACCTAGCTCTTACAAGACAGACACTCTACCCTCCATTAGGCTGGCTATAACCCATTTATTTATCTTGTATGATTGAGTGATTCTATGAATTTAACGTCCGTTCAGATGGACATTATACTATACAGTATACCTAGGTAAATGACCCTTGCTACCAGCTACCACCCTGTACCTATACCTACACGAGTTATCAAATTAAACTTTAGACTAATGTTTTTCGTGCTGGAGGGGTGAGAATTTAGTAGATAGATAAATAATAATAATAAAAATCAACACACACTACCTCGTACGCTCGTACCTCACTCCATTGGGGAGCGAAATTCCTTCCTCTTTCGTCCTGGTCAACGTGACATGTTCTACTTTTCCTGTGTGTTTTTTTTTTTTTTTTTAAGAGATAAAAGGAATATTCCTACCAAATTTCAGCTTTCTAGGTGTTGTGGTTCTCGAGATAGAGCGATCAGTGTGTGAAATTAATGTGAATGTATCTTGTTCTTATAATCCAAGTGCATTGCACAAAAAGCTCGAGGTTCTAAGCACGTGGGAGAATTTCCCCACCTAGACTTTTGATTTTCTCCTCGGTTGGAACTTTTTGGCACTGCTGATAAAGTTAGGTACCTGGGGTGGGTTAGTCGGGTGGGAACCTTGCAACTTGACAGTCTGGGAAGCTTAGGGAAACCTCTCGCAATTTTTTGTTTTATTTTCATTCATTTGTTATTTCGAGTTTAATTTTTCACTAGTATTATTATTTTGGCCAGTTTCTTTGAATTTTTACGTGGTTCAAGATGACCTATCTATACAAACAACCCTCTTCTTACATTTTTTTTTTTAATCCCTATGTATGGAAAAATTAGTGCTCATGCTGACCATTAATTGTCGTCAGCTTCCTCGTTTTTTCCCATTTATTTTTTCATCACTTTTTTTATATTTCAAAGTTTATAATAACTTGTCGTGATGAACATCGATTTTCATGCAAACTTTCATTCTTATTCGCAGGTGTGTTGATCTATGAAATGTTGGCTGGATTTCCCCCATTTTTCGACGACAATCCATTCGGGATCTACGAGAAAATTCTAGCCGGCAAGATCGAGTGGCCCAGACATGTAGATCCTATTGCCAAGGATTTGATAAAGAAACTGCTTGTACAGGATAGGACGAAACGGCTTGGTAACATGAAGGTAAGGACTGGTCTATAACGGCGTTTATCGCAGAAATTTTCAAAGTTTAATGAGAAATTAAAAAAAAAAAACTCAGAATGTTGTTCCACCACCCCAAGTTTCGAGCGGATAGTTCAATTTTGTTCAACTCTAGGGGATACACCTGGTTAGTTTTTGGATCTCATTAGGTCTACGGGAGCCCCATATCTCTCTTTATCTACAACACACTGAGCTATATTTTAATTTAAACAATAATAATATAATAATAACAATAATAAAATCTTGTGTTCCTTCCCTTTCAGAACGGAGCTGATGATGTTAAGAGGCACAGGTGGTTCAAGGGAGTAGACTGGCAAGACGTTTACTACCGGAGACAGAAACCTCCCATTGTTCCTGAAGTCCATTACGATGGAGATACGCGGAACTTTGACGAATATCCTGAAACCGACTGGAAGGCGGCGCCCTCTGTCGGCGAAACAGAACAAAGTCTGTTCGATGATTTCTAGTCTTATCACACGGAAATCCGAGTGAGAATCGTGTGCATTCGGACCCGTTCGGAAATTCAACATTGACTGAACAACAAGCTTTAAGCTATTTGTGAACAAACAAAAAAATTCGCTCCCAAGTCAAACGGATGTCCTTTTTGGCTTATCAGATGTTTGGTATCGATGCTTTGGTGCTACTAGAGGGTCATTATTTTGTTCATAAATGTGGGTGTAATAGGTACCTACTTGGCTACCAAACAAGTGGGAAAGTCTAGCTCTTGTTTTTATATTCTGTAGAAAAGGTCAGTGCATCGATCTTTAGTGGTACCTATAGGACTCAAATTGAGTTGAACAAACAAAAAAATTCGCTCTCAAGTCAAACGGATGTCCTTTTTGGCTTATCAGATGTTTGGTATCGATGCTTTAGTGCTACTAGAGGGTCATTATTTTGTTCATAAATGTGGGTGTAATAGGTACCTACTTGGCTAGCAAACAAGTGGGAAAGTCTAGCTCTTGTTTTTATTTTCTGTAGAAAAGGTCAGTGCATCGATCTTTAGTGGTACCTATAGGACTCAAATTGAGTTAAGCCTTTTTTTTAAGGAAAAAGTACACATTTAAAATTCGTAGACTGTGAAAGAGGGACATTACGTCACGTAACTATAGGGAAAAGTACATGTTTAAATTCGTATTCGTAAACTGTGAAAGACTATGTCAAGTAGCAATTAAATATTAGGAGACGAAGAGAAAAAGTCTTCACTGGATTACTATTTAGAGCTTGGAAGTTTTTTCTCCTAATGTTAGGGTTTAGGGTTATAGCAGTCTTTTTGCCGACTCGTTTTTATAGATGAAATTTCAGCGGCAGGTTGAATTCGCGCCCTCCTGTTTATTACAAGACAAGTGCCTTGACCACCACACCACCGAAGAAGTGTATAATATGAGGTTGTAATGACTTTCCAAAGAATAAATTTCTATCCCCTTGTAGATCTGATCCACAAAGTTTACGCAATGAAACGGTAATTACTTAACTGCATTTCCCCAATTTCAACCTACCGCTAAATACAATGCATAGGTAATTTTCAAATCAAAGATGGCTAGGAATGGTCAGCTTGATGCCAGGTCAAGCTCAACAGTGCCTTACAAATTTATTTTATTAATACATTTTACACAGTATTTCACATTGAAGATGTTTTAAATTTCTGTATCCCTGTGGAAATTCACTGAATTTCACACACGGGAAAAGCTTGACTACTACAAGTAGTTTTAGAGTAAACATGCTTTGAATCAGTTGAATTTTCGAATGCGTCCTATTTTATTTATTTCACCTTTTTGGGATGACCAAATGAAAATTTTGTACCACCTTTTTATTTTGAGTTAGTATTTTTTATATATATTTTGTGTACCTATTGTTCATGCCATTAAATGGCAGCTTGTTAAATTTTCTTCGAGTTTTTCAACAAAAATTTCACGGAATAGATTTCTGCTTTTAGATTTTATGTCAAATAATGAGCAGAGAGAAATGTCTACATTGTCATTCCTTATAGGGTAATCTTGCACATACTTTAGGTACCTACTTATTAGATCAGAATACCTTGTTTATACTACCGAGACGAGATTTACTCTAGCAGCCAAACCAATTTCTCTAAGGGATAACGTTCTATCAAGGTCTTCGTAGCAAAGTTTGTGTATCGCAGTATAAAAAAATAATAGGTAACGAATTTACATTTGATTTTAAGATATCTCTATTTATAATCGTTGAAATTACTGTGCAAAAGAAAATTAAATTTTCGGAAAACATTTTGTAAATACATACACACATGAAAGATTCATTTGTAATCTGAATTAAAATTGGCATTGGAAATGAAATAACGGACCATATCCATCCAATTTTACGTTCAGAATCTTCTTCTTTTCTTTACATTAACATTTTCCTCCATCACATTTTATTTATTATACATGGATTATTTTCTCATCTTCAAGATCGCATTTGTTTCAAAGTATACACTTTTTTTTATGTTGTAGACTTTGAACCAAATGCAATTCGATCCATCATTGAATAATGAGTAGATAAAAAATCTATTTATTTTTGTAAAAAACTATGTTAATTTAGCTGAAGTGAAGTCAGTGAACTGATGTTTATGTACTTAATTTATTTTACATGTAGAAAATAAAAATGAAATTTATTAATATTTACTATTTGTACCTACTGTTTTATTACTACATATTTACAAATTACACAGTTTTATTTACAGTTCAACTTTATACTCGTTTACAGAAAGAATGAATTTACTACCTTGAAAAGTGGAAGACCATTTTTTTTTTTTTTTTTACAGGAATAGAATTCTTACACCCATATGTATGAACAAAATAGTGGCTCTCAAGACAAGTAACACTGAAGAATTAATTAATTTAATTAACCAACACGAAGATCAAACATCTGATTTACCAAAATTGACTTCAGTCTTGAATTGGGAGCGAGAATTTTTGTTCATATGTATGGTATGGAGGAGGTTTTCATGAAAATCATGGCTCCCTATCAGGGGATGACGTAGGGTTTCGTGTAGGAGCACAAGCTTGTCTTACACTCATCTCCCACGTATCCAGAAGTTGACTCACCGAATATTTCAACGGCAATTTCTTTATTCTCGACTCGAGAGCGTTCTTCACCGATGTCAGGAATGGGGTAGTATTGTGTTCGTGTCCCATGGTACAGCGGGGTGGGTGACTGGGGTAGTCTTCTGGGATGGACACTTGGATAGGAGGAACACATGGGAGGTGTCGATCATCTAGCCAGCACACGAGTTGAATGGCTTTAGATCCGCTTTGCTGGGTGGGGTCGAGAGATACCTGGGAATGGAAAGATGGAGAACCGATTAAACTATCCTAGCTGAATCAAGCGTGCCGAGAGGAGCGCGAACGTCAAGAGTTCGAAGCGCCGCCCGGCCTATATTAACACGAAATAAAGTTTCAAGGATTTTCGGTATTGTGGTAACAATATTAATTAGAAAAAAAAACATGTCTTTTTTAAAACAGTATTTTTTCTTGAATTTTCCGAGTTTCGAACTTGTACAGTCGGACAGTTCTCGTTGAAAGTTACACAATATAGGACATTTTGTTAGTCCAAAAAGTGCGTACTGTTATGGGGCTAAGGACCGATTTTATGGGTTAATTTCTGATGGGGCAGTTTCAGCCTGAACACCCTATGTAGACTCACCTTGAATCTTTGGTCTAATCTTGCTATTTCTCCTTGTAAAACTTCAGGTACATCGTCTGCTGGTTCTTCAACTCTTTTCCTATTCACAGGCAATGGTAAATCTCTGAAGAAGAAAACAAATAACAATAATAGAAAGAAAAAATACTATAATTAATATTATTTAGTCATTTATCTCAGTTACAGCACAGACCAAATGCTCACGAAAGTTCAAGTCCAATACTTCGTTTTCAAAAATTTCATAACAGTCATAACTCGACGATTCAAAAATCTGTTAAACAAAATAAAGCAGTTATTTTTCCTAAAAAGTTAAATAAAGTTTCGGGAGATAAAGAAGTTCTGAATCGTCTAAAAATAGAAACAAGAACAAGACTGGTGCCTACTGACTCCTGACTCTGACAATATGTACTTACTATGTTCACAACCTTTGTAAAAAGCACTTACCCGCTTACCCCTTTAGTTAACTTTTGTATGTTGAAAGGCACTTGCTTTTGGACATAGAAAGTAAATATCTCCAGGTTCCATGTCCCTTTCTTTTTTCAATCCCTGCCATAAATTACATACCTTAAGTATATTCAATTCCACACGAAATCTATGATGCCCTGATGTTGATAAAAACTGAACTACTTACCTATCTATGTATAATTAAATTCAAACAATTAACTTTTACTGTAGCAGGTACCTAACATATATAGAACATCCACTCTAGCTTCATTACCAATTTTTCCTTATTTTACAGAAAAGGATGGAAACAGGAGTCATTACAGTGAAGTCACTGAGTACTATTCAAATGTCCCACCAACAATAGATGGCATGTTAAATGGCTATAGCAGCATTTCAGACTTGGATATTCAAACTTCTAATCAGTTTTTGTCAAGCTTATACTGTCAAAAGAAATCAGATCCTGGAAAAACCAGAGTCTTGGATGTTGGAGCAGGAATTGGAAGGATATCTAAATATTTGTTGGCAAAGCATTTTGATAAAATTGATCTCCTTGAACAAAGTTCAAAATTTATTGAACAGGCCAAAGAAGAAATTCTTAAAGATTGTGATAAGTTAGATAAATGTTATAATGTTGGTAAGTATTGCTAATAATAGTGCTGACTTTTTACCTATTGCTTGAATAGGACTAGAGAGCCCCCTGCCCACTTACCCCACTTCAAATGTGCAACATCAAAGATAAAACTCCTCAGTTTGGCTGGGATTAGTCATGCTCTTCTGATAGCCAACTTTGTTACATATCCCCCCCCAGACATTTTCAACCAACCATTATACCAAATCATGTGAGCTATATTGTTTATCTTTTCAGGAATACAAGACTTCAAGCCTGAAGATTTGAATATAAAGTATGATGTCATTTGGATCCAATGGGTGCTGATGTTCATTTTGGATGAAGATATAATAAAATTTCTGAATTTGTGCAAGCAAATCCTTAATAAAAATGGTATTATAATTATAAAAGACAATGTTGCATCAGGAGTTAAAAATGAATATGATGATGAGGATAGCTCTGTTGTCAGATCTCTACCTCAGTTCTGCTTATTGTTCAGCAAAGCTAACTTGAAATGTGTCAAGTCAGAAAAAGTTACTGGTATGCCTAAATCTTTGTTCAAAATTTACATGTTTGCACTGAAACCAAATAAAGATAAAAATTCTATTGACTTATAAACCCCCTTGTAATTTGTTTGATTTTTGGGACCTAAAGGACACCCCTTTGAAATAGGGGGAATTTTCCCCCATGGACTTGTGGGAGGATTGGGGATTGTTATCAAAGGTTAATCTACTTACTTATGTAGGTGTCTGAAACTGGGTGTAAATATCCTTGTAAAGGGAAAACATTTTCAACTGGGTGGAGAAACTCATTTTTATTATTTTTAACATAGTACAAAATAATATAACACAATATTGACACTCTAGGCTTTGACAGCAAACTTCCTTGGAGGGAAAGCTTGTCTTCTTCTGATTTCTTTCAGGGTCTTCAGTTTTCTTTCGTGCTTGGTCAATCTTCTTCTAAGAGCTCTGGTCTTCTTTGGTCTTAAATCCAAAGGCTTGTATTTCTTGTGCTAAAACAGAAAAAGGACAAAAATAGATCAGGAAACTTGTATGCAATATGGCAACCATTTTCAATAGTCCTGGTTCAAAATTATCAACAGGTTAGGAACAGTTTTCACAGATACTTACTCCAGCCATTTTTTTCTTCAAAGTTTTGTTGGTCATATACTGATCAAAGTAGGTACTTCCATATGTACATAGCAGGAAGGCAAAACACAGAATTATACAGGGTGTTCAGAAATATCCAGGGTTTCTCAAAAACCATCATTAAAAATAATCAGCAGTTGACTTATCTCAAATGTACAAAAATCCTTGGAGTATTCATATAAACAAGCCAGAAGTGGGTGTTATGCCAGGTCTTACAAGGTTTGTTTCTAAAATAAAATCTTACCTCTTTTCTAATCAGGTTTCTCATGTTTTCTTTCTGTTTCTGGTGCATGACAATGTAGACTCTGAGAATAGCTTTCCTGACGACTCTGATTTTGGACAGTTTAGAAGCAGCTCCTCCAGTTACTTTGGCTACTCTCAGATTGGCCAATTCTGTTTTGAGCTCCTCCAGTTGCTTGAGGAGCTCTTTTTTGTCCTTGGTTCTCAGTTCTGAGCACTTGACCTTCACCTGTAAGCAAATGGAAAATATAAATAGAAAGTGTAAATAAATAGCTTCCATCTAAGACCTATACCATGAAGAGCACCTTACTCAAACATCCTCACAAGGCTGAGTGCACCACAAAAGTAAAAAAAAAAACTTTGACCCTGCCAGGAATTGAACCCAGGACCTCCTACATGGAAACCAAATGTGATATCCACTCGAACCTGTAAGCAAATGGAAAATATAAATAGAAAGTGTAAATAAATAGCTTCCATCTAAGACCTATACCATGAAGAGCACCTTACTCAAATATCCTCACAAGGCTGAGTGCACCGCAAAAGTAAAAAAAAAAAAAAACTTTGACCCTGCCAGGAATTGAACCCAGGACCTCCTGCATGGAAACCAAATGTGATATCCACTCGGCCATGGAGTGCATGGAGATTGATGAGTTGCTATATCCATATTACAAATTACAGGTATAGGCCAAAAACAATTGAGCAGTTGGAATTTTTTGCTACCCTGTACAAAAAAAAAAAAAACTTTGACCCTGCCAGGAATTGAACCCAGGACCTCCTGCATGGAAACCAAATGTGATATCCACTCGGCCATGGAGATTGATGAGTTGCTATATCCATATTACAAATTACAGGTATAGGCCAAAAACAATTGAGCAGTTGGAATTTTTTGCTAGGTACCCTGTATGTGCTTAATGCTGTTTTTGCCCTAATACATAATTAACTACATATTGGATCATTTTAATATCCTGATCGAGATCTATCTATAGAAAGATTCTACTAATGAATCATAAATTTGAAGAATCCTGTTGAACAAGAGATCCTAATCATAACTTTGATTGTGCTTAGCTAAAGAGGTAAGAGGTAGTTCCATGGAGGCTCCAAGTTTCATTCTACATAGCTATCCGTGGATTGAACCAATGTATTGACAGTGGATTTTTGACTATAACCAAAGAGATGAAGATTTTTACAATGCATTTATCATGCTTAGCTAAAGAGGTAAGAGGTAGTTCCATGGAGGCTCCAAGTTTCATTCTACATAGCTATCCGTGGATTGAACCAATGTATTGACAATGGATTTTTGACTATAACCAAAGAGATGAAGATTTTTACAATGCATTTATCACTCAAGTTTGGGGAAGGATTACTAGGATAAAAGTGGATGAGAAAGTTGAATTATAGCTTACCATTTTGACGGTCTTGTGTTATTTTCGTGTGTCTGGGAAGCAGAAATGAGAAAACTGAAATCTGAAAGGAAAAGATAAACATAAACAAAAACAATTTTTTTTACCGTACATGTACACCCGATTTCAAATTTTATCGTACAAGCGGCCATTGAGATTTAAAAAGTGGGAATTTTTAAATTTAAATTTATTGAAAATTATCTTTTTTTCAAGACTCTCATGATTTTCCATTTCAACACTATTTTTTGCAGTGGGCATCCCTGACCTTTGGATGGCTTCTTCACTACAAGAAAAAGTAAAAAAAAAAAAGTACAAATGAGGGGCCAAGGGGTAAAATGGACTAACCCACACAAACTTCATTTTGAGATAAAGTCAAAGTCTAGGAGTGGCACTTGAGTGTACAGAGGTCTTGTGATTATGATTTTTGGTATACAAGTAACTACAGCTGATATCGTCATCTACCAGCAGATGGAGGGCGTTTCAGGCTGTGGGTTAGTCCAAAAAACTGAAAAAATGCAAAAATGTGGGTTAGTTTGGTTTACCTCTTGGCCCCTCAAATTATTAGTCACTAGTTGGTGTTCTTTTTCTCCCTCTCTGGAATTTTATTGATGAAAGATCACTGATTAACATTACTGTAGTAAAACTGCCCAAATTTCATTTATGTTTTTCAATCAACCATGGATCAATGCTTGATGATATGTGGGCACAGCTTGAGTACAGATGAGCTTATCAATCCAATATCAAAGAGATAAGGATAGGATAGGAGAAAATTGTTCAACTCTAGGGGATACACCTGGTTAGTTTTTGGATCTCATTAGGTCTACGGGAGCCCCATATCTCTCTTTATCTACAACACACCGAGCTATATTTTAATTTAAACAATAATAATCCTAAATATATACAGCCCCTTGTGTAACTGACTCACTGACTGACTCACTCACTCACTCACTCATACTAATTCTAACCCACTTCTAGATGTGCTAGGAAGATGCGGTTTTCACCATTGGATTCCTTATTTTTTGTACATACTGGGAAAAATCGAAAACCCCCGAAATTCCCAACCGTTCCCGAGATATTGACGTTTTTTAGTCCCCCCATAAGAAATACACAGAGAACAGAGTTTGAGGCCAGCAAAACTTTTCCTGCGTTTAATATTTTCTCTCGTTTTTAGTTTTCAGTTTTCATTTCTTCGAGACAAGACTCAGGGACGATATTAGTTTTCAGGGGCGAAGCCAAGGGAGCGCGAAGCGCGACCTCATGCACATCCCGCGAAGCCCCGGGAGCGCGCAGCGCGACCGCATGCACAACACCGCAAAGCCCCCGGGAGCGCGCAGCGCGACCGTAAACAAGGGAGCGCGAAGCGCGACCACATGCACAACCCCGCGAAGCCCCCGGGAGCGCGCAGCGCGACCGTAAACAAGGGAGCGCGAAGCGCGACCACATGCACAACCCCGCGAAGCCCCGGGAGCGCGACCGTATACGCAACCCCGCGTAGCAAAACACGCGAAGCCCCTCTCCCGAGCACGAAGTGCGAGTATAGACAATATTGCTCCTCGCTTGTTCCATAAAATTATAGAGAGAAAAAAGCATCGTCCTCTGCAATAAGCTGTAACTCTCTCAGTAAAAGGCCCTCTACAAGGCTCCCATCGGCCCGATGAGACTCAAAATTTTAAACAAGAACTAATACTGTATTTGCTGTCCAACCGAATTGCTGTCACTTTATAGAGGTAACACCTACAAAGAATTGACTTCACCAAGGCAGTGTCAGAAACTGGATCAGCAGTACAGCTTCGACCCTGTATTTTTGACTCCATGCTGCGTGTGTTAATTAAAAATAATTAATTAACTAGAAAAACACGAAATTCGTGTCAAATCTACCAGAACGGCGAATATAATTGTCACATTTTTATCATCATCAGTATTATTATTATTATTATTTTATTGTTGTATGTTCTTCTTTTACTAGTGTGTATGATGCAGTTTTATGCCTCTCGGTGGTGGTGGTGATGATGATGTAGTTTTGTGACGAAATTTTGACCCTGTTCTACCAAGCTACACATGATCTCTTTTCTGATTGAGAACAGTGACGAAACACTGAACTTTGAGAACGGCTTAAAAAAAGAAAAAAAAAAAAAAGTCAAGCTGTTTGTTTTGTCCTATTTTGAAATGAGTACGGTAACAGAGTTGGCAGATCACTCTCAAGTCTTGTGTTTACACGCTTCAGGACTCCGGGGGTCTAGTGTCACGTATCCTAGCCCTTATTACATATAGCGAGCTCTCTAGTGCCCGATCCTCACAGAGACATCACATTTTATCCTCATTTTACCTTGTTTGAGAATTTGACGATAGCTTGGGAGAGAGAGAGGCAATGTTCCATGCATAGGTAATTTTCAAATCAAAGATGGCTAGGAATGGTCAGCTTGAGGCCAGGTCAAGCTCAACAGTGCCTTACAAATTTATTTTGTTAATACATTTTACACAGTATTTCACATTGAAGATGTTTTAAATTTCTCTTTCTGTATCCCTGTGGAAATTCACTGAATTTCACACACGGGAAAAGCTTGTCTACTCCAAGTTTTAGAGTCTAACCAAGGCCTCTTTTATTGTATTGAATAACAGGTAAACATGCTTTGAATCAGTTGAATTTTCGAATGCGTCCTATTTTATTTATTTCACCTTTTTGGGATGACCAAATGAAAATTTTGTACCACCTTTTTATTTTGAGTTAGTATTTTTATATATATTTTGTGTACCTATTGTTCATGCCATTAAATGGCAGCTTGTTAAATTTTCTTCGAGTTTTTCAACAAAAATTTCACGGACTAGATTTCTGCTTTTAGATTTTATGTCAAATAATGAGCAGAGAGAAATGTTCGAATGCGTCCTATTTTATTTATTTCACCTTTTTGGGATGACCAAATGAAAATTTTGTACCACCTTTTTATTTTGAGTTAGTATTTTTTATATATATTTTGTGTACCTATTGTTCATGCCATTAAATGGCAGCTTGTTAAATTTTCTTCGAGTTTTTCAACAAAAATTTCACGGAATAGATTTCTGCTTTTAGATTTTATGTCAAATAATGAGCAGAGAGAAATGTCTACATTGTCATTCCTTATAGGGTAATCTTGCACATACTTTAGGTACCTACTTATTAGATCAGAATACCTTGTTTATACTACCGAGACGAGATTTACTCTAGCAGCCAAACCAATTTCTCTAAGGGATAACGTTCTATCAAGGTCTTCGTAGCAAAGTTTGTGTATCGCAGTATAAAAAAATAATAGGTAACGAATTTACATTTGATTTTAAGATATCTCTATTTATAATCGTTGAAATTACTGTGCAAAAGAAAATTAAATTTTCGGAAAACATTTTGTAAATACATACACACATGAAAGATTCATTTGTAATCTGAATTAAAATTGGCATTGGAAATGAAATAACGGACCATATCCATCCAATTTTACGTTCAGAATCTTCTTCTTTTCTTTACATTAACATTTTCCTCCATCACATTTTATTTATTATACATGGATTATTTTCTCATCTTCAAGATCGCATTTGTTTCAAAGTATACACTTTTTTTTATGTTGTAGACTTTGAACCAAATGCAATTCGATCCATCATTGAATAATGAGTAGATAAAAAATCTATTTATTTTTGTAAAAAACTATGTTAATTTAGCTGAAGTGAAGTCAGTGAACTGATGTTTATGTACTTAATTTATTTTACATGTAGAAAATAAAAATGAAATTTATTAATATTTACTATTTGTACCTACTGTTTTATTACTACATATTTACAAATTACACAGTTTTATTTACATACTTACACTACCTACTTACTGCTTACAGATTTTGTCAGGGAAAGAGTTGTAGGTCTACCTAGTGAGCATAAATTCCATACTGAAGTCTGAAGTCACAATATTGTATTTTGGTGAATATTAAGCACACAAAAAAATACTTACACTACCTACTTACTGCTTACAGATTTTGTCAGGGAAAGAGTTGTAGGTCTACCTAGTGAGCATAAATTCCATACTGAAGTCACAAAATTGTATTTTGGTGAATATTAAGCACACAAAAAAATGTCCAAGAAAAGTAGAGTAATTTAATTAAATACTATACCTTATTCTTTGCTTTCTGGAATACATGATTTTCCATTTCAACACTATTTTTTGCAGTGGGCATCCCTGACCTTTGGATGGCTTCTTCACTACAAGAAAAAGTAAAAAAAAAGTACAAATGAGGGGCCAAGGGGTAAAACGGACTAACCCACACTAACTTCATTTTGAGATAAAGTCAAAGTCTAGGAGTGGCACTTGAGTGTACAGAGGTCTTGTGATTATGATTTTTGGTATACAACATTTTGAGATAAAGTCAAAGTCTAGGAGTGGCACTTGAGTGTACAGAGGTCTTGTGATTATGATTTTTGGTATACAAGTAACTACAGCTGATATCGTCATCTACCAGCAGATGGAGGGCATTTCAGGCTGTGGGTTAGTCCAAAAAACTGAAAAAATGCAAAAATGTGGGTTAGTTTGGTTTACCTCTTGGCCCCTCAAATTATTAGTCACTAGTTGGTGTTCTTTTTCTCCCTCTCTGGAATTTTATTGATGAAAGATCACTGATTAACATTACTGTAGTAAAACTGCCCAAATTTCATTTAGGTTTTTCAATCAACCATGGATCAATGCTTGATGATATGTGGACACAGCTTGAGTACAGATGAGCTTATCAATCCAATATCAAAGAGATAAGGATAGGATAGGAGAAAGATACTTATGGCCAGAACCAAGCTCAGAGATAATCAATTTCTAAAGTTAAGGGTGTGTTTATCAATCAACCAATTAATCAGAAAGCAGCATTATTGGTTGAAGTTTAAAATGCTGCATTCTGATTGGTTGATTATTGATTTCCATCGACTAATTCAAAATGTTGCCTGGGTCTTGGTGTTTTTTAATTGCTCATTACTTACAGTAATTAACAAGCAAAGTAGAATTTCAAATCAATTTATGAAGCATGTGATTTATCAACCCCAAGGTTTTAAAAATTCAGCCTTGTGCAGGTTGGTATCTCCTGGGTCTTGGTGTTTTTTAATTGCTCATTACTTACAGTAATTAACAAGCAAAGTAGAATTTCAAATCAATTTATGAAGCATGTGATGTGATTTATCAACCCCAAGGTTTTAAAAATTCAGCCTTGTGCAGGTTGGTATCACAATTAGAACCTTAGTGAAAAGGGGGTTCTTCTCCCCCCCAGTAACATCCTCAAACTCAATATAGCAACTGAACAATAATTTAGGGTCATTGTGAGTAAAACAAATAAAATGAGTTTCAGTTATAATAGCAACTTACTCATTTCTCTGACATGTAGTATCAATCTGGCAACAAAACCTAGGTATTCCTCCTGAAAATCAAATGATATACATTTCAAATGGGTTTTTTACAATATTAGCTCATTTAAATAAATTTTATAACATTATAGCCCTAGGTAACGCCCACCACTCACACTCATACCTATCTCTGTCAGATGGTCTCAGTGTGAGTGACTGGTCCAACACATAAGTTGCCCACATCTGTCAAGTGTGACCAGGATATAAGCTGTCCCATTTGATTTACTTACACTAGGGGATGACGTAGGGTTTCGTGTAGGAGCACAAGCTTGTCTTACACTCATCTCCCACGTATCCAGAAGTTGACTCACCGAATATTTCAACGGCAATTTCTTTATTCTCGACTCGAGAGCGTTCTTCACCGATGTCAGGAATGGGGTAGTATTGTGTTCGTGTCCCATGGTACAGCGGGGTGGGTGACTGGGGTAGTCTTCTGGGATGGACACTTGGATAGGAGGAACACATGGGAGGTGTCGATCATCTAGCCAGCACACGAGTTGAATGGCTTTAGATCCGCTTTGCTGGGTGGGGTCGAGAGATACCTGGGAATGGAAAGATGGAGAACCGATTAAACTATCCTAGCTGAATCAAGCGTGCCGAGAGGAGCGCGAACGTCAAGAGTTCGAAGCGCCGCCCGGCCTATATTAACACGAAATAAAGTTTCAAGGATTTTCGGTATTGTGGTAACAATATTAATTAGAAAAAAAAACATGTCTTTTTTAAAACAGTATTTTTTCTTGAATTTTCCGAGTTTCGAACTTGTACAGTCGGACAGTTCTCGTTGAAAGTTCCACAATATAGGACATTTTGTTAGTCCAAAAAGTGCGTACTGTTATGGGGCTAAGGACCGATTTTATGGGTTAATTTCTGATGGGGCAGTTTCAGCCTGAACACGATTTTCGGTATTGTGGTAACAATATTAATTAGAAAAAAAAACATGTCTTTTTTAAAACAGTATTTTTTCTTGAATTTTCCGAGTTTCCAACTTGTACAGTCGGACAGTTCTCGTTGAAAGTTACACAATATAGGACATTTTCTTAGTCCAAAAAGTGCGTACTGTTATGGGGCTAAGGACCGATTTTATGGGTTAATTTCTGATGGTACAGTTTCCAGTTTCAGCCTGAACATCCTATGTAGACTCACCTTGAATCTTTGGTCTAATCTTGCTATTTCTCCTTGCAAAACTTCAGGTACATCGTCTGCTGGCTCTTCAACTCTTTTCCTATTCACAGGCAATGGTAAATCTCTGAAGAGGAAAACAAATAAAAACAATAATAGAAAGAAAAAATACGATAATTAATTTTTCCTAAAAAGTTAAATAAAGTTTCGGGAGATAAAGAAGTTCTGAAACGTCTAAAAATAGAAACAAAAAACTCTACTTACTTGATGAGAGGACCGGACAGAATTTCCAAACAAGGGCCGAACGTTCGCTGTAGCGTGTGATTCGCATTGGATGACTGCAAAGCACCACTCACTGCCTCTAACAGAGGATGATGATCCCGCAGCAGCGAGGAATGTTTGAAGTCCAACTTTTCCAGAACATGTTCACATTTGAGCAACGTTTCCAGAGGCATGCGCTTGTTTGGACTTTGCAGGATCTCGAGGAGCTTCTTCATTTTGGTTGTTTTCTCAATGTCTAAGGAAGAAAAAAAAGGTATCTAGGTAAATGGATTTATTCAATGAGTAGCAATTAAACAACTGCTACGTTAGACGCGTGTGGTCTGTGTCGTAGCACGCCCATCCCATAGTATGTCCCTCATCAGATGGGCGATAAGAGACACAATACAATACTTCCCATTTAGGTGCTGTGTCAACACGAGAACACCAAAAAGTAACCTGTTGAAATATTTGCATTCGAAAAACGAGTGCAAATTTTCGCCGATGGTGGAATTCGAACACGGGACCTTCTGCATGGCAAGCAAGCGCGTTACCACTAAGCTAAGAGTGCCCCCCGTTTAGCGATCAGTGTGTGAAATGTGAACTGTGAAATGTGAATGAGTGAATGGATCTCGTTCTTATAATATAAGATATAAGAAAGATATAAGATAAGATTTTATTGAATGCTTGATGGATAAATTTGTGAAGATTGAAAAATAAGAAAAGTAGTAAGAAAATAATACTAAATACATAGTAAATACCTACTTAATACCACAACAAAGAATAGAATTAGAAAAAAAGAAAAAAAAAAAAAAGAAAAACCCTCTTAAAACCCAAAAAAAAAAAAAAAATAAAAAAAAAAAAAAAAAAAAAAAAAAAAAAATCGGGAAAAAAATTGCGAGAGGTTTTTTCAAGCTTCCCAGACCTGTCTAGCATGAAGGTTCCCACCCGAATGCCCACCCTCGGCACCTAACTTTGGTAGCACAATCACAATTTTCAGAGAGGGAGGAGCTTAAGTTCAAATGGTAGGGGAAAGTTCTCCTTCACTGCTTTTGAACCAACCAAGTGCATTGCACAAAAAGCTCGAGGTTCTAAGCACGTGGGAGAATTTCCCCACCTAGACTTTTGATTTTCTCCTCGGTTGGAACTTTTTGGCACTGCTGATAAAGTTAGGTACCTGGGGTGGGTTAGTCGGGTGGGAACCTTGCAACTTGACAGTCTGGGAAGCTTAGGGAAACCTCTCGCAATTTTTTGTTTTATTTTCATTCATTTGTTATTTCGAGTTTAATTTTTCACTAGTATTATTATTTTGGCCAGTTTCTTTGAATTTTTACGTGGTTCAAGATGACCTATCTATACAAACAACCCTCTTCTTACATTTTTTTTTTTAATCCCTATGTATGGAAAAATTAGTGCTCATGCTGACCATTAATTGTCGTCAGCTTCCTCGTTTTTTCCCATTTATTTTTTCATCACTTTTTTTATATTTCAAAGTTTATAATAACTTGTCGTGATGAACATCGATTTTCATGCAAACTTTCATTCTTATTCGCAGGTGTGTTGATCTATGAAATGTTGGCTGGATTTCCCCCATTTTTCGACGACAATCCATTCGGGATCTACGAGAAAATTCTAGCCGGCAAGATCGAGTGGCCCAGACATGTAGATCCTATTGCCAAGGATTTGATAAAGAAACTGCTTGTACAGGATAGGACGAAACGGCTTGGTAACATGAAGGTAAGGACTGGTCTATAACGGCGTTTATCGCAGAAATTTTCAAAGTTTAATGAGAAATTAAAAAAAAAAAACTCAGAATGTTGTTCCACCACCCCAAGTTTCGAGCGGATAGTTCAATTTTGTTCAACTAGTGCAAATTTTCGCCGATGGTGGAATTCGAACACGGGACCTTCTGCATGGCAAGCAAGCGCGTTACCACTAAGCTAAGAGTGCCCCCCGTTTTCTTTCTCTTTTCATGTCATTTGGTGATTGGGGCTTTTCTTCTGGACAAATCTTGATGAAAATAATAAAAGGTTCTTAGTTCTTACCATCGTTAGCTGCGCGGGCAATCATTCGGCGAAGTGGTTCAATGTATTTGCTCAGCTGTCGAATCTTATCCCGGTACACTTGATCTTCCTGCGTGGGACAAGGACTAGACGTGGGTTGAGCTTGGCCAGGAGTGTTCAGAGAGCCGCTGGGTGAAGGCGCCATGCCTACTGAGCGCATCTGACCAGGCATTGATTGAGACAGGGGAGCGGAGGGAGAGGGAACGAGAGCGGGGGAGGCCACCATTTGACTGTTCGAATCAATGGACAAAAGGGGTTTATAATAAAATGTTTAGGAGTATTATTGAACACATCACTCATCTTTTCTCTCTCTCTCTCTCTCTCTCTCTCTCTCTAAATAAACAACCAAGTTTAAGTAGCTTGGAGGTTAGTGCGTTTGCCTTGTAAGCGTTGGGTCGCAGGTTCGATTTTAAACAGATAAGGTTCGCTCTCGGATCTACTGGTGTTCTCCTATCCTCTTTTTCTTCTCTTTGCTTTTGGGACAATAAGACCTTAGCATTCACAGTCAACTCGTTAAGTAAATCTCTTTTAAAAAAAGTCCTTGAAAGAAGAAGAAAAAGTTTGGAGGTTAGCGCGTTTGCCTTGTAAGCGTTGGATCGCAGGTTCGATTTTAAACAGATAAGGTTTGCTCTTGGATCTACTGGTGTTCTCCTATCCTCTTTTTTTCTCTTTGCTTTTGGGACAATAAGACCTTAGCATTCACAGTCAACTCGTTAAATCTCTTTTAAAAAAGTCCTTGAAAGAAGAAGAAAACTCGGATCTACTGGTGTTCTCCTATCCTCTTTTTCTTCTCTTTGCTTTTGGGACAATAAGACCTTAGCATTCACAGTCAACTCGTTAAATCTCTTTTAAAAAAGTCCTTGAAAAAAGAAGAAGAAAAAGTACGAATTTGATGTCCCTTACCTATGCTGCATTCCCACAGGAGATGGTTGAGGAGGGGTAGGTGTCTGACGTATAAACTGGGCATTCATACTCCTTGGTCCCCCGGTAAATCCAGCCTGAGCATTCATCATCATGTTTGGATCTGGTCTCTTCTGCACCATATGTGACATTTGAGCAGATAGAGGACTTCCCATTTGACCACCTGGGCCACCCAGTTGAGGTCCCATTTGATTTATCATGTTACCTCCCATTTGGTTTTGCAGAGGGCCACCTATTTGGTTCTGCATGGGTCCTCCCATTTGATTTTGCATAGGGCCTCCCATTTGGCTTTGCATGGGACCTCCCATTTGATTTTGCATAGGGCCGCCCATTTGGTTTTGCATAGGGCCACCCATCTGATTTTGCATGGGTCCCCCCATTTGACTTTGCATATTGTTTGTCAATTGATTTTGAATAGGGATCAGGAAACTTGTATGCAATATGGCAACCATTTTCAATAGTCCTGGTTCAAAATTATCAACAGGTTAGGAACAGTTTTCACAGATACGCCATTTTTTTCTTCAAAGTTTTGTTGGTCATATTCTGATCAAAGTAGGTACTTCCATATGTACATAGCAGGAAGGCAAAACACAGAATTATACAGGGTGTTCAGAAATATCCAGGGTTTCTCAAAAACCATCATTAAAAATAATCAGCAGTTGACTTATCTCAAATGTACAAAAATCCTTGGAGTTTGAATAGGCCCCCCCATTTGGTTTTGCATAGTACCTCCCATTTGATTTTGCATTGAACTTCCCATTTGATTTTGCATGGGACCTCCCATAGTATTTTGGATGGGACCACCCATTTGGTTTTGCATGGGGCCTCCCATTTGATTTTGCATAGGGCCCCCCATTGGGTTTTGCATGGGACCTCCCATTTGATTTTGCATAGAGCCTCCCATTTGATTTTGCATGGGACCACCCATCTGATTTTGCATTGGACCTCCAATTTGTCCCTGAATAGTGCCAGGACCCATGGGTCCCATACCTCCCTGCATCTGAACTTGACCAATACCTTGCTGCATCTGAAAGCATTACATACAAACAAACTGTGTTCTGACTTCTGACCTCATCACCCTGACACTGTGCTTTATACAATAGAGTTACTGTGGCATTTAGCTTTTTTGCATATTTTTAGCTACTTCTTTTTTTTCTGAGCAAATCTGAGCAAAATAATGAGAATAAAGGAAAGAAGAAAAATGATTTTAATACTAACCTGTCCTACACCAGGGGGCAGTTTCTGCAACTGAGGTCTTGTGTTTAATGTTTGAAGTACTGGAAAAAAATAGAGAAGAAAAAAATTAATATGTACCTACCTAGAATTTAAGATAGCCAAATTTGAGACTTGCTTACAAGGCAGGTGCACTACCCCCCAAGGTAACTAGGCAGTCTTTTTTTTTACATAAGCTGTTAGGATTATTTTATTAGGTAATCAATTTATGAGACACTTACAATTAGTGGCAGTAACACCTTGAGGAGGTCCCTGTGGTGGTCCCAATCCCATCATATTGCCACCACTTCCTCCAACTCCTCCTTGATTTCCTGTACCTGGAAAATAAATCCATGAAAATACTTATGGCCAGAACCAAGCTCAGAGATAATCAATTTCTAAAGTTAAGGGTGTGTTTATCAATCAACCAATTAATCAGAAAGCAGCATTATTGGTTGAAGTTTAAAATGCTGCATTCTGATTGGTTGATTATTGATTTCCATTGACTAATTCAAAATGTTGCCTGGGTCTTGGTGTTTTTTAATTGCTCATTACTTACAGTAATTAACAAGCAAAGTAGAATTTCAAATCAATTTATGAAGCATGTGATTTATCAACCCCAAGGTTTTAAAAATTCAGCCTTGTGCAGGTTGGTATCTCAATTAGAACCTTAGTGAAAAGGGGGTTCTTCTCTCCCCCAGTAACATCCTCAAACTCAATATAGCAACTGAACAATAATTTAGGGTCATTGTGAGTAAAAAAAACTATCGAAAACACTATCGATAGTCAAGCCTCAACTATCGATAGCGTTCGATAGTCAAAACTATCGATAGTTATCGATAGTGCTATCGATAGTTCTCCTCCTCTAACTCTATGTTCATCAAGCCCCAGCTGAAGTGGATATTGTGCAGTTACATGTGACCGCTATACAAAAAAACCTGATAAAAAAGTGAAAAGTAATAAAACTAAAACCTATCTTATTATTTCTATCTTGAGGTAGGTAGTTAATTAGTTATCTCATTTACATTGGTTTTTAGCTATTTAAGGATCTCTGTTAGTTACCTACCTTCCAATCCTCCTCTTCTCACTAGCTCAGTGCACTGACATCCATTATGATCAACACCACTGACTAGAGAGATAAGCTGCGGAAGGAAGACATCTAAATATTCAAGTAGTCTCCTCAATGAATCTGATAATAAAAATGGACTCTTGAGTGAAGGTAACCACTAGGCAAGCTTAATGTCAAAGGCGTTTTTTACCACCTAACCCTTACAGCTTCATTATTATATGGTAAATTCTTAAATAAATGACAAAATTCCATTCCATGCCTTGGCTGGGATCAGACCCATGCCCTCCTGCTTATCAGGTGTGTGTCTTGACCACTGTGCCACCAAGGCAGGTGTGAAACATCTTTTATCTGATACCAACAAAACATTTATTACCTGCAATTAGCCTGATAAAACACTCAACCTTATTAACGGTATCAACAAGTCACATGAGATATCTTATCAGGTTGCAGTAATAGCTCAAATATGGCTCTTTTCCTCAATATTGTGCAACATTTATCCGATTTTTGTGTTTCAGAATGTAATTTAGGTATCTGACATGAATATTCAAAGAGTAAGAACATTGTTCAGCCAAGCATTCAACAAACAATGCCAATACATTTGTTTGAAACATAGGAGGACCATTTCAATCTTTCAAAGTCACCTTAAATCAGTTCCTTTTATCAAAGATCATTTTGATGATACATCCAAGGAAGGTAAATGTTATATATGTTTGCCATGTTTGGTAAAAGAGGGCAATAAGGGTGGGGGTGAAGAAAGATAAAGGTGTACTTATCTATCTCATTTGTTTCAAGTCCAATATTGATTGTTCACAGCACTGGACCAATTGTTATGAGTAGGTACAAGATCCTTTATAACATTATGCCATGTAACATTATGCCACAAAAAAAAAACACACACACACACACACACACTTTAAATTCAGGAATAAATTGGCACTCATATTGTATCAGAAACTTGGTTATAAATAATTTCTACAACACTGTAGTAGTAACGATTATATATTTTTAAACATACATAAACAATCTGTCAGCCTCTGGCTGGTTACTAACACAGAATATTGATTAATCTTTCTACTTATGTTCCAGTTTCAAAAACCAATGTTTACACAACTAGATCTCACACATGTGGTGCACTGAGATTATCTGATGTTGATAAAACTGTAACATTATGTGGGTGGTTACAAAATCAGCGAGTTGATATGTTTGCATTATTGAGGGATGCCTATGGTCAAGTACAGGTCATTGTACCTAATCATGTAAGTAATTTCATCTGTTCTCCAACTGTTTTGGTTCTGGTCTTGGTCTGGAACACTCATGATCTTCTGTATTTCACTACTCAAGTTAGATAGGTAAAAAAAACTCCAGAAAGTTCAACTCCAGAGGACGAGGGGCAAGGCAGTCATTCAACTTTTAGAACTTTTTGAATTTTATAATTTATTTTTCGATTTTTTCGTATTTTCGTTTACTTTTCAACCAAATCAGCCACCGCACCGCCGGCCATCGCACACGTACGGTAATAGCTTCTTTGTCAGTGTTGTCAAGTGATATGCATGCGATGATCATATATACCGTACAGTCCGTACACATTGGCCCGCGTTCCCTTAAACTTAAAAAAAATAACAGAAACAGAAAGCAGAAAGTAAAAAAAAAAAAATCATCTTTGCATAATGAAATAAAGTAATTGCCAGTTATTTTTTATTCTATTTTAAATAGTAATACATATGTCTATAGTATTTTTTAAGTGCAGTTACTTCCCAATCTTACCATTTTACCTACATCAATACAATCTCCTCCACTCAAAATTTGGTGCCCACTTAGGCACTTATCACCTTTTGAACCATAATCAGTAACCCACCCTAATTACATGATGTTGGATGGTGAGTTTGTACTACCTAATTTTCTACAGTAATACTAAATTCCAATAGTTCAGATTAGTTCACTACCTACTAGACATCAAGAACAAGACTGGTGCCTACTGACTCCTGACTCTGACAATATGTACTTACTATGTTCACAACCTTTGTAAAAAGCACTTACCCGCTTACCCCTTTAGTTAACTTTTGTATGTTGAAAGGCACTTGCTTTTGGACATAGAAAGTAAATATCTCCAGGTTCCATGTCCCTTTCTTTTTTCAATCCCTGCCATAAATTACATACCTTAAGTATATTCAATTCCACACGAAATCTATGATGCCCTGATGTTGATAAAAACTGAACTACTTACCTATCTATGTATAATTAAATTCAAACAATTAACTTTTACTGTAGCAGGTACCTAACATATATAGAACATCCACTCTAGCTTCATTACCAATTTTTCCTTATTTTACAGAAAAGGATGGAAACAGGAGTCATTACAGTGAAGTCACTGAGTACTATTCAAATGTCCCACCAACAATAGATGGCATGTTAAATGGCTATAGCAGCATTTCAGACTTGGATATTCAAACTTCTAATCAGTTTTTGTCAAGCTTATACTGTCAAAAGAAATCAGATCCTGGAAAAACCAGAGTCTTGGATGTTGGAGCAGGAATTGGAAGGATATCTAAATATTTGTTGGCAAAGCATTTTGATAAAATTGATCTCCTTGAACAAAGTTCAAAATTTATTGAACAGGCCAAAGAAGAAATTCTTAAAGATTGTGATAAGTTAGATAAATGTTATAATGTTGGTAAGTATTGCTAATAATAGTGCTGACTTTTTACCTATTGCTTGAATAGGACTAGAGAGCCCCCTGCCCACTTACCCCACTTCAAATGTGCAACATCAAAGATAAAACTCCTCAGTTTGGCTGGGATTAGTCATGCTCTTCTGATAGCCAACTTTGTTACATATCCCCCCCCAGACATTTTCAACCAACCATTATACCAAATCATGTGAGCTATATTGTTTATCTTTTCAGGAATACAAGACTTCAAGCCTGAAGATTTGAATATAAAGTATGATGTCATTTGGATCCAATGGGTGCTGATGTTCATTTTGGATGAAGATATAATAAAATTTCTGAATTTGTGCAAGCAAATCCTTAATAAAAATGGTATTATAATTATAAAAGACAATGTTGCATCAGGAGTTAAAAATGAATATGATGATGAGGATAGCTCTGTTGTCAGATCTCTACCTCAGTTCTGCTTATTGTTCAGCAAAGCTAACTTGAAATGTGTCAAGTCAGAAAAAGTTACTGGTATGCCTAAATCTTTGTTCAAAATTTACATGTTTGCACTGAAACCAAATAAAGATAAAAATTCTATTGACTTATAAACCCCCTTGTAATTTGTTTGATTTTTGGGACCTAAAGGACACCCCTTTGAAATAGGGGGAATTTTCCCCCATGGACTTGTGGGAGGATTGGGGATTGTTATCAAAAGAAGTTATTGCATCCAATATAACTGTCCTGAACAAAGCAGACGTCAATATACCATTTCACATCAAAAATTACAATAAGGTAAAAAAAAACACACACACACACACACACACACACACACACTTGATTTCTGAGGTAAAAGTAAAAGAGAAGGTATGAAGATGGAAAGTTTTCAATTTTGAAAGTTTTTATATAAGTACACACCTATCTAATACATAATTGTTTAAACTACTTTTTCAGGCAAAAGAAGATCTCAGACTGAAACATCGATATTTGGATTTCCGATTTCCGGAAATGCAGCATAATTTGAGATTTAGGTCCAAGTTTTTAATGAGAACCAGAGAGTTCTTGGCAACGCACCGCGACTTTGTTGAAGTTGAAACACCAACGTTGTTCAAGAGAACCCCAGGGGTAAGTCTCATGCGAATTTATTATTCAATCTAGTAAAAAAAAAAATAAAATAAAATAAAAAAGTTTACAAGATATGAGATCTCACTCTAGCTCTACCAGTTTGGTTTTGGGTATAGATAAAAAAAAAAAAATCACGTTATCCATAGACTTTAAATGGGTATTAAAAATTCTACTTTGTATCCTTTTAGGTTAAAGTTCGCCCAGAGCCATATACTTTTAATGGGTATTAAAAATTCTACTTTGCATCTTTTTAGGTTAAAGTTCGCCCAGAGCGGGAATTGAACCCTCGATCTAGCGCTTACAAAGCGCGCGTGCTACCGTCCAAACTAAAGAGTTGAAACCCCAACATTTTCCTCCTTCACATCAACTTACTAACAAGTACCATGTGGTCTTATTTTTCTAGGGTGCCCGGGAATTTGTCGTGCCTACTCATGAACCAAACAAATTTTACAGTTTGGTTCAAAGTCCTCAGCAGCTGAAGCAATTGCTTATGGTGGGCAGTGTAGATAGATACTTTCAAATAGCTAGATGCTATCGAGATGAAAGTACGAGACCGGACAGGCAGCCCGAGTTTACTCAGGTACAGTATTACCTATTTCATGAAAAAAGAATTTTTTTAATCCAACGATTTTCCATTTAGTTTGTTATGAAATAAATTTCTGTCGGTTAGTTCGATTTTAATGTGATTTTGTACACACAGCTTGTGTGTCAATGATATTGTACGTATAAGTTCAAATTAATTGATTCGCATCAAAATTTCATCATGATATCATTTATCCTAGCTTTATTTATTTATATATTTAAAATTTCTAGTTGGATATTGAGCTTTCATTTACAACCAGAGATGATGTGATGCGACTCATAGAGGAACTGCTGTGTTATTGTCTCAATATACCTACTCGCACATTCTCCAGGATCTCTTACAATGATGCTATCAGTCTCTATGGATCCGATAAACCCGACTTGCGGTACGATTGTAAAGTAAGTTTACTATCAGAAGTAATATTGACCTTGTATTTACGTGCCCTCTTGGATCCTGGCGAACGTTGGAGCAATGTGTTTGCAGGAACACGTCCACACGGGTGAATTTTGGTGTGTAATATGACGATTGTAAAGTAAGTTTACTATCAGAAGTAATATTGACCTTGTATTTACGTGCCCTCTTGGATCCTGGCGAACGTTGGAGCAATGTCTTTGCAGGAACACGTCCACACGGGTGAATTTTGGTGTGTAATATTCGCGTTGCATGTTGCAAAAGTGTGGACCCGGCATTATAACTACTAAATAATGTAGATTATGATTGCCATAAAGGAGCAACCTCCGTGGCCAAGTGGGTATCCAACTAGGCTTCCACGCCGCGCCGGAGAACCCGGGTTCGATTCCCGGCGGGGTCCAAGTTTTTTCGGCTCTGTGCTTGGAGTTTGGGGTGCACTCAGCCTCATGAGTAGCTACTTTATTCGAGAATATTGTTACCAAGGTCCAAGGTAAGAACAGAATATTACAAGAAAAATCTTCTCCTACTAGTTTCCATTTCATGCCTTCGTCCAGCTATAATCCACTCAAAGTCACCAAACTTAGAATCAAATGTCCCTTTTTGCAAGGACTGTAGTCTAATCGTAAATCTAGGCCCCAACTCCATCAAAGCAGCTCTCTTTCCTTGCTTATCAAACTGATACCTGTGATGTCTGAAGAAAATGAAATCTCTTTGGTTGTGAAATGTCACAGCTCTCCTACCTTTGAACTCAGGAGAATAATGAAAAAGTGCACCCAACATTCTTGCAACACCATTACCTAGTCTTGTAGAGAAGTTATTCAATATTACTTCAGGTCTGTGGGATGTGATCTCATCATATTTCATATTCAATTCTTTAGTTGTCTTCACACTACTCAATCTGAAATATGCAGTAGGGCCTTCAGGTAAATGACTAATAATCATACCATTGGGTTTCTTTTGATCTTCATTGATTATTATCATATCTGAGAAACCATTTGCAACGACTTTGCTCACATTCTTTTTAATAGCAGCCCCATTTCTCAAAAATTGCATGGAATTAGGAATGATATGGGTAAGGTCTTTGACAAATCTTCTAGTTTTGCGGGAGGGCATAGATGTAGAGTACGTGATTAACACTTTGGGTTCATATTCACAATTGAAATAGCTGCAAAACTCATCTGTATCCAAGTCACGGTTAACTTCCTCCAATCTCTCGGCATTTTCGGTAGCTACTTTATTCGAGAAGGTGGTGGCATTACTAGGGTAAAAAGACTATTGAAATATGGAAATTGATTGCAAAGGAGGCACGGGAGGGCATAGATGTAGAGTACGTGATTAACACTTTGGGTTCATATTCACAATTGAAATAGCTGCAAAACTCATCTGTATCCAAGTCTCGGTTAACTTCCTCCAATCTCTCGGCATTTTCATCATTGTCATCCAAGACAGTTGCATCAGGTTCTCTTGTGTTTTCCAAAGTTTTAGGGACTTGAGGTTTCTCACCACACTTTCTTCGCAACTGTCGTGCAACTTTTTTATTCTTCTTTTTAGCTTTCAATAGGTCCTTCATAACAACCCTCTTGCGATGTACAGTGTGGGCAATGGACACTTTTTCAGCAAGTCTTTCGACCTTAGCTTCAGTGATTTCAGACATTCTGATGTTCAAGTGGATCAGCAGAGATAGTATTACTTACTTGTAGGCGAAGAAAATTATCTTAATACTTGGTGAAAGAAAAACTGTAAGATGGATCTGAAAGTTCTTGTAACTATTAGCTAATAACTAATAAATAAGCTAAGCTAATTGGCTATTTTTCATTATTTTTTTTTTTAACCACATGCAAAACTACCACCCTGAATCCACAAACGTTGGTAGTTCTTAAAAATTGAATTTTCGACCTTTTAAAGTTACTTTTTCCGAGTTTTGACCTCAGATTTGGATTTTTCACAACTTTTTACCTAGGAATCGACCGCAAATTATACAGGGTCTGCTGAGGGCCAGTTTTGGTCGCTGAATCTACCAACGTTGATGATTTAGGTGGGATTTTTTTATTTTTATCCTAAATATATACAGCCCCTTGTGTAACTGACTCACTCATACTAATTCTAACCCACTTCTAGATGAGCTAGGACGTAGCTACTTTATTCGAGAAGGTGGTGGCATTACTAGGGTAAAAAGACTATTGAAATATGGAAATTGATTGCAAAGGAGGCACTTAATTAATAATGATGTGATAACCACTAAAGTTGTGAAACTGCTTCAACACAAATAATTCGAGATTTGATTATTGTAAAGGACAACTGTTCTTTTTCAGATCAAAAATGTTGACAATTTCAGGTCAAATAGGAGTGAAACTAAATCAAGTGGTGAAGATGTATATCGAATTTTAATTTTACCCAAAGATTTGGATAGCACAAACAAAAAGATAACGGAGTATAAAAACCTGGCCAAGAAAGCCTTCAACGATGTAAAAATGTCGACAGTCAAAGTACAAGATTCTCTAGAGTGGACAAACAAGTTAACCAAAATTTTACCTGACTTGAATGTGGAAGAATTCAGAAACAAAGAAAATCTTGAAGAAGGTGATTTGATTGTCGTTTCATGGGGGAAACAAGAAGATGTGGTATGTAAAGAGGTTCTGAGTTTCCTTTATAATACATAAGTAGAAAGTAGATAAGGTACGATAATAATTAGAGCATTATGTTCATTGGTTGCCGATAGGTACCTATACATAGATGTATAATTGCGCTTTGTGCTTGCCGAAAGGGCTTCGCGGTCAAAGCACACGGTCACGTTTCACGATATCGTGGCTTCGCGGTAAATACGGTCGCGCTTCATTACCTCCTGGCTTTGCCTCTTAGCTAAATTTCAAGTATTATGTACATAATTTTTCACTCTTTTCAGCTGTCATTATTGGGAATGATAAGATCAGAATCACACAAAATAAAAGTTAAGAACACTCTACCTCTCGAATTCGACAATCCCAAATCTTTCAGCATTTTCTGGGTGGTGGACTTTCCATTATTTCTTCCTTCTGATAGTGGCACCTTGGAATCAGCTCATCACCCATTCACACAACCACATCCTGAGGACGAGCATTTATTATCAAGTAACCCACTTGAGGTAGGTACTAGGCTATATCTGCAGACATGATACTCGTATACGGGGAAAAAGAACCCAAGTTCCAAGTTGAATTATGTCCTTTTTTCCAGACACTAAATTTTCGAATTCACCATATCTTTATGAGCTGATTTTGTTTGATGTTGGTTTAGGGTTTAATGTATATTATCTGATTGCCAATTTTACTTTTTTTAAACCTCATCCATTCAGTATTACATTACCCACCTCCTCACATTAACCCCACTCAGCCTGAGTTGGGTCAGGAATAGCCAGTCAGCAACATATATCACACAATTGCCCAAATTATTACCTATCCAGATATGATATAGGTACAACATGATATACATTTTTATTTTTATTATTATTTGTCAGCAACATATATCACACAATTGCCCAAATTATTACCTATCCAGATATGATATAGGTACAACATGATATACATTTTTATTTTTATTTTTTTTACAGGTTAGAGGTTTGCATTATGATCTGGTATTGAATGGGAATGAAATAGGAGGTGGATCCATAAGAATCCATAGCAGTGAGCTTCAGGAATCCATACTGCATTTTCTCAACATAGAAACATCAAGTCTACAACATATGATACAAGCATTCAAGTATGGCTGTCCTCCTCATGGTGGTATTGCATTAGGTAGGTACATATGGAAATACATTTGAAAATATTCATGTTTTAATAAAGTTATCCATAACCAAGAAGCTAATATTGCTTGTGTTTGGTTATGGAACATATGTTTGAATTTATATTCTCAGGTGCAATCATCAGTGCTAAATCTTTTTTTCACTTCTATGATCTCCACTTTTAGCTTCCCACCTACAACATGTTGATTATTACTCTACCAACTTACCCTAAAGTATCCTACCCAATATAGGCAAATAATATGTAGACAACCTTTATAACCTCTGAGGTTTATGAAAGCTTTACCATAAAGCCCAAGACCACACTTTTTCTCTTGATAGTTTAACTTTACTAAGGTTGGTGTGCCAATCAAAAGTAAATTCACTTTGATTTAAAAAATTTAAATGAACATTGTGATAAAGTACCCAAGTATTTGGTGCTATTGGTATTTTTTCTCTATCAGTGCCTTTTTTGTGTTACAGGTATAGATCGGTTGATGTCTATTCTCTGTGGAACACAAAGCATTAGAGATGTCATAGCATTTCCCAAGGGATTTGGAGGAAAAGATCATTTATCAGGAGCTCCATGTGATATTCCTGAAGCTGAAAGAAATTATTACAATCTTAAATAATAATGACTGCTTATTTATCCTGCTCAATTAGGACTGAAGAGTTCCTTGCTCTAGTCTAGAAGTAGGCAGTAGAATCATCTTGACCATTATGCTACTGAATCAACAACATAATAACCAAATAAACTCAATTCAATTCTATCAAAAAATACCATCTCACATTTATTTATTTTTCTACTTTTTCCAAAACTTAACTTTTTTTAAATATGGATGAATCAGATACATAAACAACTGTAGCTTGGGAGGCATATTTGTTCTGCAGTTTGCTTTGAAAAATTTACCTAAAAAGAATAGAACAAAAAATTATAAAAGAAAACAGCCATTTAATGTGGAAACTATAATTATAAATTGGGTCTTTACATAATATTTGTTCTGCAGTTTGCTTTGAAAAATTTACCTAAAAAGAATAGAACAAAAAATTATAAAAGAAAACAGCCATTTAATGTGGAAACTGAAACTATAATAATAAATTGGGTCTTTACATGACTAGTTCAAAGGGTTGCCCTAACATCTCGAAATTACGGGAAATATAAATATGTATTCATAGTGAAGAGCTTCCTGGTAACCCAAAAACAAAACCCCAACCCAAAGTTATAACTTTATTGAAATCAATGAGGTAAGTACATGGAAAAAAATAGCTCATCCCTAAAGGAAATTTAGCTAAAAAAAAAAAAATAAAAAAAAATAATAAAAATCTGGTGTGAACATCACACGACATTCCTTATCCTATTAAATTATGCTTAGCTGGGTTTTTTGGGTATGATTTTAGGGTTCTCCTCTTATAAATTTTTCGATATCTCTAACCGTTTAGTCAGTAGAGCTGAAAACCGCCAAAAAGCGGTCAAAAACGACCGAAATGAGGTCAAAATACAGCAAACCGTTACTCCGATGGCAATGAAAAGTACTTTATTGGGGGTTTCAGGTATGACTTTGGGGGTAGGGGGGTGTTCTGAGGTAACTTTTTTAATCTCTTACCGTTTAGTCAGTAGAACCAAAAAGCGGCCGAAGGTAAAACTCGTGAATTAAACAGTGAATTCAGTTCCTCATATCACACTTTTAGTGCTCTTTTGTACATTTAAATTTTATTTCCATTACCCTCTGTTATCGGTTATCGTATTTGGTTATTTTGTAATATTGTATATCTTTGCGGTGCTGTAAAGTTATTAAGGTTTGGTTACATTATACGCATATTGCGATGTTGTAAGAAAACCAACATATATGTACCTACGACATACATTACTTCCGAAGTGGTACGTGTGACCTATGTTTTCATTCTACTGTGTAAAAATGAAGACCATGAGAAAGTACTTACGTACATAATATTAATATAATACATAATATATCAATGTCCTAGGTGAAGACTATACTTTTTTTTAAGTTATTTAAACCTCACATTACTCCCAAACTAGTTCACACAATTCTTTATTATGATGGCTTCTTCTAGATTAAAATATTCCGGAATTAAAATAGGCCCTCAATCGGATTTCCGGGAGGCGCCTGATTTAGATGGAGCTCTTCAAAATAATCAATTGAAATTCAAGAAGAAACCTCACCGAAATAAGTGCAAGAGTTTAATGTTTAGGTAAGCATCAAATAAAAGAGAGAGAGAGAGAGAGAAAAAAAAAAATCCGATGGATGTGAGACTGATTAGCTGATTACTTAATTAATTTTATTAGTTATGGGACAAGAATGATATTTGAGTTCAATTTATTGAAAAGCATGTACCTATATGTACTCGCATTTATTTTAGGGACAATGTCTAAAGACGCTTATATTATACTACATACTATTTTATGAGATATTTGTATACATTTAAAATTATTTTATAATACCAATAAAACAAAATAGACAAAAGATATAGGTACGTAGTTTTATTTAAAGGTACCTATATTGAGTAAAAAACTTCCTATTGCGGAAATGACCTCAATACACCCGCAGCATTTTCCGCTGAATCAACAAGTCAACCCTTTACAAATTGCTTGAGGGGGGAAAAAACTTCTTAGGCGCGTGTATTATGCCGAACACGAAAAAATCTTTACAAGAAAGGATATTAATTTTTCTTTGTGAGTTGTGAGCCACTTGGTTGAGCTTAGGTTTACACCTCGAGCCGTTTGCTTAAACTGGCTTGCGAATGCCGATGTCGATTTGTTCAGCATAAAATGAGAGGAACCTAGATTTTTTTCATTTTTTATGGGTTCAAATTTCAAGCCTGCGTTCACACGTAAGTCAGATATCTGAAGGCCATTTGCACAATATTGTGCAAATGGCCTTCAGATATCTGATTTACGTGTGAACGCAGGCTTGAAATTTGAACCCATAAAAAATGAAAAAAATCTAGGTTCCTCTCATTTTATGCTGAACAAATCGACATCGGCATTCGCAAGCCAGTTTAAGCAAACGGCTCGAGGTGTAAACCTAAGCTCAACCAAGTGGCTCACAACTCACAAAGAAAAATTAATATCCTTTCTTGTAAAGATTTTTTCGTGTTCGGCATAATACACGCGCCTAAGAAGTTTTTTCCCCCCTCAAGCAATTTGTAAAGGGTTGACTTGTTGATTCAGCGGAAAATGCTGCGGGTGTATTGAGGTCATTTCCGCAATAGGAAGTTTTTTACTCAATATAGGTACCTTTAAATAAAACTACGTACCTATATCTTTTGTCTATTTTGTTTTATTGGTATTATAAAATAATTTTAAATGTATACAAATATCTCATAAAATAGTATGTAGTATAATATAAGCGTCTTTAGACATTGTCCCTAAAATAAATGCGAGTACATATAGGTACATGCTTTTCAATAAATTGAACTCAAATATCATTCTTGTCCCATAACTAATAAAATTAATTAAGTAATCAGCTAATCAGTCTCACATCCATCGGATTTTTTTTTTAAGCGGCCGAAATGCCGCCAACCGCTGCACCGATCTTAACCAAAAGTTTCGTGTTTTGTGACCTACATAGCAAATTTCAAGTCTTTAGTTCTTACCGTTCTTGAGATAGGTATTTTGTTTACAGACGGACAGACACACACACGGACCAATGGCTGAAACTTTGGATTTAGGCTCCAGGGACCTCAAAACTGTGACCTACATAGCAAATTTCAAGTCTTTAGCTCTTACCGTTCTTGAGATAGGTATTTTGTTTACAGACGGACAGACACACACACGGTGACACGGACCAATGGCTGAAACTTTGGATTTAGGCTCCAGGGACCTCAAAACATGATGTTTTGGCACTGAAAACTGACCATCGAAAATTTGACCCGATTACATTACTTTCCTTCCTATAGGATAAGGAAAGTAATAAAAATGGATCTACAGATGACTTACATGCCATATGCAGTACCCAGTTGATATTCTGGAATGACCAGGGCAATCAGAGGCCACAAACCAGATGCCACCATAGAATAAGCGATTCCCATCATCACCTGGAAATTAATCAAACAGGAATATGTTATTGATTTTTTATATATACTGTATCTCAAGCAGACTTATCAAGATCAAAATCAGTGCTGCATTAAAATGACAGGTAATTCTCCAAAAGCCTAAAGTTAGCTAGCAAACTGCTGCTTCTTGTAATGTTCTATTACACAAAAACTTGTGTCCTTGTGTGACAGACATAAAACAAAAGTAATATATCGCCAGCCTAGTTAGCTTGGTTGGTACCGCGTCTGCCTTGTAAGCGCTAGGCCGCGGGTTATATTCTCGCCCGGGGCGGATTTTATCCTGAAGGGATAAGGTTGGTACTCGGAACAGTTGGGTTTCTCCTATCCTGTCTTCCTTCTTTCTTCGATTTCAGGACGATAGCAGTTATAGTTCCCTCTAACAAACCTCTTTAAAAAAGTCAATATTTTTACTGAATAAATTGAAACAACTGTTTGTTTTGTTGGACTCTGCAGTTCTACACTATTTTTTACATACATACAAAAAAAAAGTATTTACAGAGGTACCTACTCCAAAAGAGGACAAGTACAATTTTTATGAATCAATATATCAATAAATTCTTTATTACCTTTATAATGGGTAGCTACATACTACCCATTATTTACATTGGAAAAGTTTGATTGTGATAATATCAAAGTCTGGGGTCAAATAGTTATGAAATATCAAAGATCAAGGTTTAATAGTTCAAGAATATTTATAGATAATAATTAATTTTTGAGAATATTGAGAAAAAAAATGTAGGTTTCAAATGATCATGATTATTCCTCTGATTACATTAAAAAAGTTTTTTTTTCTATTTGGAAGCAGCTTACCATTGTGATGTGAGGATCTATCATGGTGTGACCCACCATGAAGTGACATACAATGGATACCATTAAAGATATGAACACCCAGAATAGGTTCCGTCCTGTTTTATCCACGACAAGACCCATGAGTGGCGATAGGAATGCTGAGATTGTGTAAACAATGCTGTTCAGACGATTAGCGGCGTCTGAATCCAGGTTAAAACGTTTCACGAAGAGCTCTCTGTCAAAAACAAAAGGAAATGTTCAGTGTTAGGGCTATTTAGACTGAGGGGGTTAAAGGAACCTCCTTCTATCAGTGAAATACCCCTTTTGTGAAAGATTGTTACACGTTTTTGAAAATCCATGTTTTTATAACAAGGTTTTTACGAATTTTATAAAGTACAGTGTGTCAAAATCGACTTCTTTTTTAACATAAAAAATGTACGTATGTGGAACTTACTGCGCAAGGGATACGAACGGGAAGATGCTCGTGTAGTAAGACACTATGATAACTACCACCATCCAAAAGCTAACAGGAAAGTGTTTAACATCACTTAGCCTGGCTACTTCCGTTTCTCCTGCATTTCTCCTGTTGAGAATACGCTCGGCTCTTTTGTCCATACATCCGAGCAGTAGAGAGCACAGTAGAGATAGAACACAGGTCATTCCGGCTGTGGAACAAATTGAAAATAACATTCAGTAAGTAAATAATAATAAAGGAAGGACGGGCTAAAAATGACTGGTGTATGAGGGGCAAGGGTAATCCTTTCAAACACCAAGCTAATTTTATGCCAACCCTGTAATAAATGGCAAGCTTGAAGATTGAACTAATATCAATCAGGACCGAAACATTATAAAAATAAAAGTAAGATACGAAATAAAATTTAATATGTACAATGTACATAATAGTAAGACGAGTGTGTAGGTCCTTTTTTTCTTACCTAGTAGTAGCACAATGCCCAGCGTCTGATAGCCAATGAGTCCAAACTTTTCAACATACTTGTACAAAGGTTCGGCTACAAACATATTCACTGTAGATCCTACTCTTGACAAACTCAACTGAAAACCAAACACCATGTTCAGTTCTTTGCCTTTGAACCAGAGTACGGCATAACTGTTTTGAGCCACAGCTAGAGATTCTCCTCCGATACTGAAATAAAAAGTGAAAATAACTAGAACCTAGCCTAGATATCACTATGTATGTATGTATGATTATATGCTACTGTAGTAGAACCAGCATAGCTAACGCCGCGCCGTCGTGTCAAGTCGAGAGTTGTAAAACTTTAGGAGTAAAGTTTTGTCCATATTTTATAAGAAATGCCGAAAAAGCTCAAAATTTAATTTCGTGTTATAGACCGGGCAGTGCGCAGTGCGGCGCTTCAAACTTTGGACGTACGCGCGCCTCCCGGCACGCTTGATCAATACTCTCAGTGGAAAAACGAACCTAATTTCTTACCCAAAAATAAAACGCCCCAATATGGTGATAAATAGGGAATCCACATAAGCGCCCAAAGCAAATACCAGCTGTCCTATGACAACAAGAACTGAATAGATAGTTGAACCCATTCGAATTCCAAACACCCTGAAATAAAGAAAAACAATCATTATTTTCTCACAATAGAAAGCTAGAAACTGAAGATTTCCCTACAATAATAATAATAATAATAATAATAATTAAATATTGAATTTAATATAGGTATGTACCTAACTCTCGGTCAGAATAAGAAAGTAGGAGTATCTACCTATCAATCAAGAAGCCTCCAATAAAGCAGCATATCACGTTAGGCCACGAATACCACGAGTACAAGTTCATATATTGAGCGTTAGTCAGGTGCATGTCTGTTGTAAAATGTTCTTCCAATGAAGAGGGATTGTCATAGCAAAAATATGAGCCTGAAACAAAGAAAATATTAATTAATGCTCAGAGAAGCAGTACAAGAGGCACAAATTAGTAGTAAAAAAAACTCATTTCTTACTAGATATATAGCAAAAATATGAGCCTGAAACAAAGAAAATATTAATTAATGCTCAGAGAAGCAGTACAAGAGGCACAAATTAGTAGTAAAAAAAAACTCATTTCTTACTAGTAGAGATAATGCCAGAAATCCATCATCCAGCAGGTCCAGCTGCCTTGGCATTATTTGGATTCTTGACTAGTGTTGATGCTCTGAAAAAGAAGCATATAATTAATAAAATTTAATTACGCTCAACTGTGAAAGTCGAGGAAAAAAAACATATAAACGAAAAGCACATTATTGAGATATAGTATGCATGTGGAATATTTGCCCAGATATTTTTTATACAAATATCTGGGCTGCCTTTATGATAGCCAAGTAGCCAACTCTATATCTATGTACTTCATAATATGCAAAAAAAAAAAAAAATATTGTGAAGTGCAAAATGCGAAGTTTTTTTTATTATTATTACTGTCGAATCTGTCTGAGTGCGCGTACACAACGGCGACCATGGACCCTAGCCTAGACCCTGGGCCATCGATCGATTAACTTTTGCGATGCGAAGTGCGAAATGCAGAGTGCGAAGTTTTTTCATGGACCGTGGGACTGTACGGTAATATTGAACCTGTAGGAAAATGTACGATTATTTTGTTGTTCACATCTGGCAACACCGTATAATCAAATTGAATGAAAAGAAACGCGACTGCAAATGAAGCAATCAAGTGATAGTGACCTCCGTTTGACTTTTCGATAAGTGTAGGAAAATGTACGATTATTTTGTTGTTCACATCTGGCAACACCGTATAATCAAATTGAATGAAAAGAAACGCGACTGCAAATGAATCAAGTGATAGTGACCTCCGTTTGACTTTTCGATAAGTACCTAAGTAATCAGAATTTTCAATTACTTCTGTTCTGTCGGCACTTGGCCAATCCTTAAATCCTTATTGTGTTGTGAGTCAGTTAAAGTGAAGAAAAACTCAAAATGGCTTTGAACAAGTTGAGTGTCTCTCTCTCTCTCTCTCTCTCTCTCTCTCTCTCTCTCTCTCTCTCTCTCTCTCTCTCTCTCTCTCTCTCTTTTATTTGATGCTTACCTAAACATTAAACTCTTGCACTTATTTCGGTGAGGTTTCTTCTTGAATTTCAATTGATTATTTTGAAGAGCTCCATCTAAATCAGGCGCCTCCCGGAAATCCGATTGAGGGCCTATTTTAATTCCGGAATATTTTAATCTAGAAGAAGCCATCATAATAAAGAATTGTGTGAACTAGTTTGGGAGTAATGTGAGGTTTAAATAACTTAAAAAAAAAGTATAGTCTTCACCTAGGACATTGATATATTATGTATTATATTAATATTATGTACGTAAGTACTTTCTCATGGTCTTCATTTTTACACAGTAGAATGAAAACATAGGTCACACGTACCACTTCGGAAGTAATGTATGTCGTAGGTACATATATGTTGGTTTTCTTACAACATCGCAATATGCGTATAATGTAACCAAACCTTAATAACTTTACAGCACCGCAAAGATATACAATATTACAAAATAACCAAATACGATAACCGATAACAGAGGGTAATGGAAATAAAATTTAAATGTACAAAAGAGCACTAAAAGTGTGATATGAGGAACTGAATTCACTGTTTAATTCACGAGTTTTACCTGATCCCATGAAAAACATGATTACATGCCAGAAATCCATCATCCAGCAGGTCCAGCTGCCTTGGCATTATTTGGATTCTTGACTAGTGTTGATGCTCTGAAAAAGAAGCATACAATTAATAAAATCAACTGTGAAAGTCGAGGAAAAAAAAAAAACATATAAACGAAAAGCACATTATTGAGATATAGTATGCAATTTGCCCAGATATTTTTTATACAAATATCTGGGCTGCCTTTATGATAGCCAAGTAGCCAACTCTATATCTATGTACTTCATAATATGAAAAAAAAAAATAAAATATTGTTGTGGATTGTGGATATTTGATGGACATTTGAAGAAACCTACAAGTAAATATAATTGAATATAAAAAAGTATACTTACAGGTCTACTCAGTGAAGGAGAATTTGACTCAGGAAGTGCATCATCTGAATCTGATGATGCATTCAACATACGTCGTCCCTCTACAGACTCCGCAGCTCTGCAAGTAGGGGAGACATGTTTTTTCATAAATTAAAACAAATTGATTTATTTTTGTCTGTGCGCAAAGGAAGATCCAAGGAACCTGACGATTTCGAACTCGCTTTGTCAGTATTTACTTTTGACAAAAGAAAATACCGATTTTGCTGATCAGTATTAGAACCACAGAAGCAAAAAAGACTTTAGAAAGCAGCCAAACAAATTCTGTTCTGTCGGCACTTGGCCAATCCTTAAATCCTTATTGTGTTGTGAGTCAGTTAAAGTGAAGAAAAACTCAAAATGGCTTTGAATAAGTTGAGTGTTGACCTTTTAAATCTCGCAGGCAAACGTGTACTAATGCGAGTCGATTTCAATGTTCCCATGAAAGAAGGTAAAATTACCAACAACCAAAGGACCTTTTAAATCTCGCAGGCAAACGTGTACTAATGCGAGTCGATTTCAATGTTCCCATGAAAGAAGGTAAAATTACCAACAACCAAAGAAAGCGGCCGAAATGCCGCCAACCGCTGCACCGATCTTAACCAAAAGTTTCGTGTTTTGTGACCTACCAACCAAAGGATTGTAGCTGCTTTAGATACAATCAAGTATGCACTCGATAAGGGTGCAAAGTCTGTTGTTCTCATGTCACACTTGGGTAGACCAGATGGCAGTAAAAATTTGAAATACTCACTAAAGCCTGTTGCAGAGGAATTGAAAACATTATTGAAGAAAGATATAACATTCCTAGATGACTGTGTAGGACCTAAAGTAGAGGAAGCTTGTGCAGATCCTCCAGCTGGGAGTATAATCCTGTTAGAAAATTTACGTTTTTATGTTGAAGAAGAAGGCAAGGGAGTAAATGCTGCTGGTGAAAAAGTAAAAGCATCTGCAGAGGATGTCAAAAAGTTTCGAGAATCTCTAAGAAAACTTGGAGATATCTATGTAAATGATGCTTTTGGAACTGCACACAGAGCACATAGTTCAATGCTAGGAGAAGGATTTGAACAACGGGCTTCTGGTTTTCTTTTGAAAAAAGAATTAGATTACTTTTCCAAGGCTTTGGATAATCCAGAAAAGCCATTCCTAGCTATTCTTGGTGGAGCCAAAGTAGCAGATAAAATCCAACTCATTGAGAACCTTTTGGACAAAGTCAATGAAATGATAATTGGAGGAGGTATGTCTTATACATTCTTAAAGGAATTGAAAGGCATGAACATTGGTGGATCCTTGTATGATCCAGAAGGTGCCAAGATTGTCAAGAAGCTTGTGGAAAAGGCTGAAAAAAACAATGTAAAACTGCACTTCCCTGTTGATTTTATAACTGCTGATAAGTTTGCTGAAGACGCTAAGACTGGGGAAGCTACAGTAGAGTCTGGAGTACCTGATGGATGGATGGGGCTTGATATTGGACCCAAATCAAGGGAGTTATTCAAAGAGCCAATTGCTCGTGCTAAAGTCATTGTATGGAATGGCCCCTCAGGAGTGTTTGAATTTGAGAATTTTGCTAAGGGAACTAAGGGCATTATGGATGCTGTAGTGGATGTAACCACTAAGGGAGCCATTACAATAATTGGTGGTGGAGACACTGCAACATGTGCAGCCAAATGGAATACTGAGGACAAAGTGAGTCATGTAAGCACAGGAGGTGGTGCCAGTCTTGAATTATTAGAAGGCAAGGTTCTACCAGGAGTAGATGCTTTATCTAACAAGTAAACTAAGAGAAATTGATATTTTTCATGTAATGTGTACACTGTTGCTGAAAATATAGTTTGGTATATTACTTGATGATTTTTTTGTTTGATGTAACCCCATTTGTTTAGATGTTCCTTCCTTGGTACTGTACCTAACTATATTAAAAGTAGGATTCTATAGAAAATGTGAAAAGCAAGAAAGTGACCCCCAATTGTACCTGTGGGAATAATTTTCATTAATATCAAATTTGATTGTACAAATTACCTATCTATGAAAAAACAGAAGTAAGTACATTGAGTAGATACATGTATTTGTATTATTGTTTCCTTCTCTATTCCAGATTAAAGAAAAGGGATTTGGAGAGAATCCTGTGCTAGGAGCCCATGTGCAAGTCCACTACATGTACTATGCAGAAGCTAATGAACTCCCAATTGATATTACCTATCTGAGGAAGAGTATCCCTGAAAGATTCCAACTGGGTTCATCTGGTCTCATTCCAGCATTTGAATATGCCATATTATCCATGCAAAAAGGTAGTTTAAACTTGAGTGGTATTTCAAGGTGAAGTTGGGTTCATTTTCAGGGTAATTCAATTACTATTTTAATTTAATCATAATATTATTATTTAATGGTGGTATATGTTGTGTGTGTGTGTGTGTGTGTGTGTGTGTGTGTGTGATGTGCAGATACTTATGGGCTACACCCTACTAATCAAATAACTTTTCATCTTACAGGAGAAAAGTCTGACTTCTTTGCAAGCTATGAGCTATGTTTTGGTGCTCTTGGATGTCCACCAAGGATCCCTGCTAAGGCTGATTTACTGTTTGAAGTCCATTTGATAAACTTTTCCATTGATCCACAAGTAGTTAGAAGCTCTGCAGATATTGAATCGCTGCTAAGGCTGATTTACTGTTTGAAGTCCATTTGATAAACTTTTCCATTGATCCACAAGTAGTTAGAAGCTCTGCAGATATTGAATCATTTTTTTTTATTATTATTACTGTCGAATCTGTCTGAGTGCGCGTACACAACGGCGACCATGGACCCTAGCCTAGACCCTGGGCCATCTTTTTTATCCCCCCCTCCTAAAGGAGATTTGGGGTATTAGACAAAAAGAGCAGGGGGGGAGGGTTTTTTTTTTTTTTTTTAAGGCTTTAATGGCAGGATTCTCACCTAGTGAGCTCTTCCACCCAACCGGGTTAATAAATTTTATATGGACATTCTGAAAGAGTTCAAAGTTTCAAATTAAAATTTTTTCATTCCATTTCTTTGTCCAATTTTGATATTTTTTAACAAACTTGTTTGACACAAAAGAAATTTTCTCATTCCATTTTGGATTTTACCAGACCTTTGGGGGTCCATGAGACATGGTCTAACAGTTTGGTCTCAAGAATAAGAATGCATTTATACTTAGCATGGAGACCTTCTTATCTGCTTACTCTTTGTCCATTTTAAAGAAACATTTAGAATTTAAATTCAACTTACCAAATCCTAGAAGACACATCAAGAGAAGGGCTAACACCCGTTGGATGTTGTGATGGGGGTGAGTCCATCGTATTGGTCTATTGTGAGATGCCACCCCATCCTCTCTGCTATAGGATGAGAGATTGTCGCTCATGTTTGTCAAATAGTAAAATGGGCTGATGATCGTACAACACTCATAAGTAAAGAATAAAGAACAGTACAAAATTTAATTTATTAGCATAAATTAATTCGTTATCAGGAGAAGAGAGAACAAGAGTACAAGAGATAAAAAATAAACAAAGAAATTTTTGTTCAAATTTCAAAAGATTAACAACGTTGCCATATGCCTACTACGATGAAATTACCGTACGCAATCTTTTGTGTACCGTGCATTCGGATTCAGGATATTTTGGCAATACTGTCGAGTTATCTCCTCAAAGATGCAGCTGCTCATTGCTCGTAATTTTTTGTCGTATGCTCGTCCAGACGTCCATCGACTCCATCGTCCAACAGCAGGAACAGCAGCCACAGCCACCACAGTAATCACTGGACCTCACTCAGAGATTAGGGATTTTGCATTTCTACTAATATCCTACGGATAGCAGTAAGATAAACCTACTACTCCTGTTTCTGCTAGCAGAGCTTGAACTGTATCTGTAGGTATTTGTTGTTGAACCTGTGCAATCATGCAGTGTGAAAGTGAAAATCCAATCATGGAAATGAAAGCTCACTCAAGGAAATTAGCCAAACCAATTGATCTTGAGTAAGTATGGGTAATCCTAATCACATGAAGGTCTTTGATCTGTGTGCATCAGAAAAGCATTGTTGGAAACAAAAGCAACCATGACAGGTTCCATGTGGTTTTTTTTTTTGTGTAGAAGTTAAGATACAGATATAGGCTCAGCGGTGCTATCTGAAAGCAGAGTGCAAAGATGGTATCTATTCTGTTATGCTCTTTAAAAAAGGATCATCTACTATAAACCTGTATGATTTTGTTTCAGGGCATTAAGTAAAGATGGATGTGAACTGGTATTCAATAAAACAGATGAAGAATTTGAGGACACATATGATGCAGAACATGATTATGATAATTATGATGCACTGTTGAAGTTTGCAAATCTGGATTTGCTCAATAATCCATTAAGCAAAGACATGGTGCCAGTACCATATGGCAAAGAACAAATTCAAGATGGAAAACTTATGAAGAAGGTAAGATATGACACTGGAGATTATTTAGCTTACAGGTGGTTGTAGGAGACAATGCTCAAGGTAGATCCAAGCCTTAGTATTATTTACTAAAGTCTTGATAAATCTTATGTACCTATCTAATAGTGTACAAATTGGAGACAATGCTCAAGGTAGATCCAAGCCTTAGTATTATTTACTAAAGTCTTGATAAATCTTATGTACCTATCTAATAGTGTACAAATTACCTATCTATGAAAAAACAGAAGTAAGTACATTGAGTAGATACATGTATTTGTATTATTGTTTCCTTCTCTATTCCAGATTAAAGAAAAGGGATTTGGAGAGAATCCTGTGCTAGGAGCCCATGTGCAAGTCCACTACATGTACTATGCAGAAGCTAATGAACTCCCAATTGATATTACCTATCTGAGGAAGAGTATCCCTGAAAGATTCCAACTGGGTTCATCTGGTCTCATTCCAGCATTTGAATATGCCATATTATCCATGCAAAAAGGTAGTTTAAACTTGAGTGGTATTTCAAGGTGAAGTTGGGTTCATTTTCAGGGTAATTCAATTACTATTTTAATTTAATCATAATATTATTATTTAATGGTGGTATATGTTGTGTGTGTGTGTGTGTGTGTGTGTGTGTGTGATGTGCAGATACTTATGGGCTACACCCTACTAATCAAATAACTTTTCATCTTACAGGAGAAAAGTCTGACTTCTTTGCAAGCTATGAGCTATGTTTTGGTGCTCTTGGATGTCCACCAAGGATCCCTGCTAAGGCTGATTTACTGTTTGAAGTCCATTTGATAAACTTTTCCATTGATCCACAAGTAGTTAGAAGCTCTGCAGATATTGAATCGGACTTCATTGATTCACAAGTAGAAGAGCCAGCATTTGCCAAGGTTCTCAAACGAGCACAAGAACTAGGTAAGGAGTTTGATTAGCACTCCCATAGTGTCCCATTATTTATTTATTCAGAAAGGAACAAGGAGAGGGAGAGAGGAAGAAAATGTTTTTGTTGGTTTTGCTGAGGTACAAAAAGAATAGTCAGTAGTAGTAGCCTGGTTTTACCTGTAAAAAAAAACTTCTATACTTTGTAATAGAAAGTAAAAAAATCTTGTTCATTTTTTTTTCATTGTAGGTGCTAGTGGGAAAAATGCATTCAATGATAAAAACATAGTGAGTGCTGTGAGACGATATCGGGATGCAGTCAAATTACTAATCAATACTCAGGTAATTTATTTTTTTACTTTACTAGAGAATCAAGAGATTGGTCAAGTTTTACAGTAAAATTTGATAAAGGTATCCTGTAGTAAAAAAAACCCTCCCCTCAACTTAGGTAATTATGAAGAGTTGAAAACAGCAGTTTGGTTTATGGCTCAATAGACCTCATCAGCTAGCTGTTATACAGTGCAATAGTCCTAAACTAAAATGGACGCGGCACACAAGGGATCAGGGGGAAAAAATGGCTATAACTGGAAGTGTAACGCTAATTAATTGCAAATTTACAAAATCTTACTGTTCAGGTGACGAACTATGAGGACCAAATGCAACTGGAAGAGTACCTGTGCAGAGTGTACAGGAATCTCATGGTGTGCTATAATAATAACAAGCAATACAAGCTCACCTGTGATTGTGCTTCAAAAGCACTTCAGTTTGCCAGTCATTTTGCCACCAAGGACGTTAAGTTATTTTTCGTGTAAGTAGTCTTTTGTCAGGAAAAAAAAAAAAAAAAGATGTAGGTACCTTTATGTTGTGTCAAAAAAAAATCTGTAAGGGAGGATGATAATCTAGTTTAGTTAAAGATTAATTATTATTATTATTTGAAAGAGGTTTCATAGAGGGAACTGTAACTGCTAAGGTCTTATCGTCCCAAAAGCGGAGAGAGAAGGAAGACATAACAGGAGAAAGCAAGTCGTTTCGAGAACGAACCCTATCTCTTTAGAATAAAATCCTCCCCGGGCGGAATCAAACCCGCGACCTAGCGCTTAAAAGGCAGACGCGCTACCCCTCAAGCTAACTAGATAAATAAACAAGGTTAGTTAAATTGAACCTTGGTTGTTTAAATACCACAAGGACAGGGTTGTGACCTTCAAAACCACGTTATTAAATTTTGGTTTCTTTATGACAGGTGGGGCAAAGCACTAATTGGACTTCAAGAGTGGACGTCCGCTATAAAGCATCTCAAAACTGCGAGGAAACTCGCTGCCAAAGATTCTGTGAGAGCAGAAATTGATAAAGAAATTCTCAAGGTGAGTAATAATCAAGTTTCTCCGACTGCGGTTCAGGACGAGCCAGCCAATTTAACATGGCTAGAGCTAGAGACCATCACCCCGGTGTATAGCAGATAAAAAAGACATCTTTCCTTTATTCTGCTATCGCCATTCGGCGAAAGCTAAAGCCGCTACAACAACAACAACAACAGTAATATTACAAGACGGTACAGTAGCAAGGGGTCTAAGTTTCTCCGATATGGAGTGGGTATCACTTTGAATACGAGAGGTTCCGGGTTCAATTCCTGTGTGAGTTGAAGAATTTTTGGCTGTTTCTTGAGTCCGTGTTTACTATCATTGAACAAGAAAAAATGGCAAAAGAGTCACTAGGTGATCACAGATAATTGTGTAGAGGCTCTCCGCTTCATTATAAATAGTCTGAGATTCACATTTTAAATGTTTTATGTCCCATCTTACCACAGAGAGTTTTCAGTTAATACTGACTGGCCTGTGTAAATGAAATGGGTGACGTCAAAGAAAACCTTTGACACTAATGTTGACAGTGGTAAGATCGGCCATTATTAAAATGGAAAAAAGTGACAATCCATATTCTCTCTGCCTAGGCTGATCTCGGAAATCAACAATACCAGAAGGAGACCAAAGCCCGTTGTATGAAGATGTTTTCCTCCAGTTCCTCACCAAGTCAACATTCCAATGTAGTACGAATCGCCTATCAAGAGCATGAGCAAGTGAGGCCAGCCACTCTCCAAGAAATCCAGGTATGGGATTTTTTTCAATAGGTTTAATAGAGGGAACTGTAACAAAGGAAGTCTTATCGTTCTGATATCGAGAAGAAGAGAATGCCAGGCGTTCCGAGAACGAACCTTATCTATTCAGGATAATATTCGCCTCGGGCGGAAATCGAACCCGTAAACTAGCGGTCACAAGGCAGTTGCTTTACCCTTTAAACAAACTAGGCTGGCTAACTGGTTCTACTCTGGGCTTGTTCTGTAGGTACTCTAATGAATAATTAATCAGTAAAAGTAAAACCTCATGAAATGTCTATTGTAGCAGATGTTTCATTGTAACGAAATAAAAAACGGCGGTGAAGCAGTCATCTTTTAAAAAATAAATTAAATAAATGTGATATTTTACGTTTCTAGGATACGGAGGAATCAAATGAAAGCGATGGTTACGATGTTGGTGACTTTGAGAAACTTATGGAAATAAGGATGAGCGAATTCAGAATGGCAGAAGGTATATATGAAGATGTTTTTGGAGAAACAGCAGAATTTTCCAGGAGAGACATTGACATTATAAAAAGCATCGCCAATAAAATGGGATTGACGTGTACAGTGGATAAGAACATTATTGTGACCAAGACAATTTGATTTGGATCTACATGTGAAAGGTGACTATTCCGACTGTTATTGATTTCAGAACTGGTTCTTCATCATAAGTCATTTTCGTTCCATACCTATATTGTATAAAAAAAAGAAAAAAAAATGCGTTTAATATAGGACCATATCTATACGATAGGAAATTCTTAAGGTGACTATTCCGACTGTTATTGATTTCAGAACTGGTTCTTCATCATAAGTCATTTTCGTTCCATACCTATATTGTATAAAAAAAAAAGAAAAAAAAAATGCGTTTAATATAGGACCATATCTATACGATAGGAAATTCTACTCACACCTAAAAGTTGACCTAATAATTAGTGCCATATTATTCATATAGGTATGTACGAAACGATTAACAATATTACAAAACGTAGTGAATAAGGGACCTTTTTTTACTTTTTTATTATTTTAGTTTCTAAAGAGATCAATATTATTTTTTCTTGTAGATAGGTACTTATATTCTGGAAAGTACCTTCCTAATCGGGGGAAAACAGAACAAACGAGGGTTGCTAAATGACATACGAGTAGACATAGAACAGGGAGTATTGATATATTTTACAAAACAATAATAAATAGAAAAATCATTACATAATCCCTACATTATTCTAACAATGAAAAATATACAAATTAAACCTACTGCATAATTATGATGAAGTTTTATTTTAAAATCTTCCGTTTAAATTATTTACACTTTTTTCTAAGGAAATTAATCTAAGAAGTTAGATATCTAACTAAAATTAATTGTAATACTGATATCAATTTCGTCAGGCAGGTAATTCAGCTGTAACTTTGACAACTGTCCTGATTGAGCTTACGATCGCGACCTACCTAATTACTTTGACCACTGTACTACCAAGCAAAACACAGCCTCAATAAAATAAATTCTAAATTATTAACTACTTGTAGTGAAGCAAAGGACTCTCTCGCCCTTTTCTCAGCCTCACTTCCATTCTCTCAACTCTTTTTCCTAAGTAGCTCTAATCTCCTCTAGAGACCATCAACAGGACCATCAACTGTAAAGCCCTATATGTAATCTAAAAATATTAAAAGCTGTTTCATGGCAACGAATTAAAAAAAAAAAAAAAAAAGGCAGTGAAACACTTTGGAAAAAAATCTGGATCATAAGGGTATTTTCATTGGATCCGAACTATTGGAGGTCCTGCGCTAGTTTTTCCTCTGGAAGGGATCTTCGGATGTACAATTGGTTCTACCCTTGAGATATTTGGTGGCAATGTTATCCTCGAATGGTTCAGCCCCAGACCTTGCCATGTCGTCTTTTACCTGAAATGTAAATAATACAGTTATCGTACCCTACTTTACTGGTCTTTTTTTTTTTTTTTTTTTAAAATAGCTCTTTAACTCTACGGGCAGTAGGTCGTTCGCGCTGCTTTTTTTTTTTTTTTTTTTTTTTTTTTTTTTGAAATAGCGCTTTAACTCTACGGGCAGTAGGTCGTTCGTGCTGCTTACAGTCTCTTTGCAGATACAGATCTCAATTTACCCCCGAAATGGCCAGTAAAGCATGATTCAGGATTTGAGAAAGAGATTATTTTTATTTAATTAAGAGGTTTGAACTGTATAACACTCTCAACAAATAATGTCTTGTCGTCCCAAAAGTGAAGAGAGAAGAAAGACAGGGTTGAGAGTAGAAAAAAGCCAGCCGTTCCGCCAAAGAACCTCAAAAAAAAAAGAGTTTCTTAACTGATGTGGCGTCAATAAATATGATGTCAAATAAATTACACAATCCTCACCTTCTCTACTTCTTTAAGCACCCTGAGAAAATTGAGACCGGCTAACTTTTTCAAATCTTCAGTGTTCCACTTGCCAGAACCGACCAATTGGGCGAATAGTGCGGGATATGAACTCACGTCCTCTAGACCCGTAGGCGTGCTGAAAGCATAATAATAATAAATGAACGTAAGAATAAAGTACGAATCCAGAGTTGCTGGTCATGTGTGTGTGTATGTGTGCTGAAAGCATAATAATAATAAATGAACGTAAGAATAAAGTACGAATCCAGAGTTGCTGGTCATGTGTGTGTGTATGTGTGTTTTTTTTTATATATAGAAAAGAAGAATTACGTGGTCCTCTGTAGGCCAAAAGGAAAAAATAAATAATAATAAATACACACTTTTAAGTTATAACTATTAATGGTTATGGATTAAATACCATCGCCATTGACCTGAGCTGTCTCCTCCTCAGTCGACACAAACTTGAACTATTTTCGCTGAAGTTTTAGGCGAGGAGGATTCAGCTTAAGGTTTATTGATCTTGTGAAATAATTGTTAGATGAAATAAAATTATAATAAATAAATAGATTTAGATACTTACTAATTGATGCCGTCGTAACCTGCTCCTAGACCCACACTGTCTACTCCTGCCACCTCCCTGATATGATTGATATGTTCTGAAGAAAGAAGAAATTATTTCAATAAAATTTTCCTATGGATCATTGAAAATGAAATAACAACATTTTCCATTGCTCTCTATTAGTAATATTACCCCTGATATGATTGATATGTTCTGAAGAAAGAAGAAATTATTTCAATAAAATTTTCCTATGGATCATTGAAAATGAAATAACAACATTATCCATTGCTCTCTATTAGTAATATTACAAGACGGTACAGTAGCAAGGGGTCTTATTGTCCCGAAATCTAAAGGAGGAGAATATGAGAAAGCCCGCCTTATATCTGTTTAGGATCTGATTTTGAGAACGAACCTTATATGTGTTTAAAATAAAATTCAAGCGGGAATCGAACCCGCTCTAGAACACGACCGTTTCTCACATTAGAATTTGTGTGAACGCCGTGTATTTATCTATGTATGCAATGTGCAATAAAAGCTAAATTAGTGGAGATGCTTACTTTGCTTTTCTAGTCAAGATATTACATTTAAGCAGATTCTAAACATTACAAACTTGAAATATTACCTGCCGCGTCCTGTATCGAAGAGACATTCCTACAAGTTAGAAACTGAGAGTAGAAATTCACCATGACTAGGCCTCGATTCAATGCCTGGTATCAACAAAAATAAAACAGACACTAAGTACCTACATACTAAGAATAAGACATTTTCTTTTTCATTATTTAAAAAAGAAAGTCAACAAAAATAAAACAGACACTAAGTACCTACATACTAAGAATAAGACATTTTCTTTTTCATTATTTAAAAAAGAAAGAAAAAAAAAATGAGACTAAGAAAAGGACTAAATAATACCTAGCCCTCCTCCATACTCAGTTTTGTTCGTCACTGCTGAGATTCGAACCTCAATCTACCGATAATAAATTTTACATTACATTATCAACTAGCCAAGTAGCCATACAAAATTTCACTCAGAGGCCCTCTTTCAAATAACCATTGAAAATATTCAAGTGGCCTGTGGCAGCAAGTGTGGACGTCCAAAGAGGAATCTCTTTGGTTCAGATTGTTCAGACCATTGAAAATATTCAAGTGGCCTGTGGCAGCAAGTGTGGACGTCCAAAGAGGAATCTCTTTGGTTCAGATTGTTCAGACGTCAATTTGTTCTAGAGTTAATTGTATGGCGTCTTTGTAGGCAGACTCACAAGGTACATATGCTGCCCAGAACTGAAAGTGGAAGTTCAACAGGTTAGTGATAACATGCTGAGTGAGATAGAAAATAAAAACAGGAGAACTAAAATCCAATGTGTCGTCAATTTGTTCTAGAGTTAATTGTATGGCGTCTTTGTAGGCAGACTCACAAGGTACATATGCTGCCCAGAACTGAAAGTGGAAGTTTGATAACATGCTGAGTGAAATAGAAAATAAAAACAGGAGAACTAAAATCCAATGTGCCTATGAAGAGAGTAGACCACTAAAGGGCAAAATGTATAGCAATTGTTTTACGTGTAGTTATACGATTTTAATTTATAACACACTAGTATTGTAAATTTCTAGTATTAAAATACAACACACTAGTATTAAAAATTTCATGTGTTACCTGTGCAGATATGTGTCCAGCTCTCAATCTCGGTAGATCTGTATGAGACCAGGCACTTTCAGACCAGGGGGGCACTTTCCTCAGGTCTTCAGAAAATTTGAACGTACTCAGCTTGTTGTGAACGAACTTGCGAATGTTCCATGGGAGATCATTGTGCCTGAAACACAATCGTGAATTTATTCGTGTTAAAGCAGAGCCTTTTCACAGATTTTGTGAATATCACAGCATTACTCCTTTGCAATCAATTTTCATATTTCAATAATCATTTTACAAGTAGCTACTCAATTGTCCTCACGAGGCTGAGTGCATCCCGAACTCCAAGCACAGAGCCGAAAAAACTTCGGCCCCGCCGGGAATCAATCCCGGGCCTCCTGCGTGCAAGCCTGGTGTGATACCCACTCGGCCACGGAGGTTGAAGATAGGGAGGGATACAACTGATACAAGTGGCATTTTCGAAAACATTGGTTTGTAGGTTGTACTCTCTTGTCTGTATTACAATAGTAACAATACCTCTAATAAATAATTATCCAAATGATGGTATAGTTATTCAATATCACATGTTTCCATATTGGTTTCATACAAAGCAAAATCGATGAACTCAAACACGAACAATAACAATTCTCACTTTTGTTTGGAGAGGCATACTACGGGATGGGCATGCTACGACACAGACCACATGCGTCTAATGTAGCAGTTATTTCATTGCTACGAAATAAAAACGGTGGCGAAACAATCTCTCACTTTTGTTTTTGAATTGGGGGAGAATAAACAAGCAATAATGTTGTGAAGTGCCTTTGTTATAGGATTTCCAATCACAATATGCTACGGGATGGGCATGCTACGACACAGACCACATGCGTCTAATGTAGCAGTTGTTTCATTGCTACGAAATAAAAACGGTGGTGAAACAATCTTTAAAAAAAAACCTTTTTTGTACTGTCAACGTGTCAACTAAGACTAAAAAGTTCCATTATGCCAACAGCATCTTACCCGTCAATGAGAGGGACTTCCTGTAATAACCGAGACGCGAACTCCAGTCTCTCTTCATAGGAAGCGCCTGAATGTATTTTCAATGCTATTGGTACGCCTAGACCTGCAGCTCCTGCCAGACCTATCACTAGTAACATGATCCACCATCTCTTTGTTTGAGAATTGATACAGCCTCCCATCCAACCTGCAATCAGAAGCAAAGAAGGCAGTGAGAAACGAGATTCCTATTTCTAAAAAGAGTTTAGCTTTAAAAAATAATAATAATAAAGATACCTACATAATAATAATATTCATAAAATAAAAAGGTACTTCTGAGGGAAAAAAACCACTAAAGCAAGAATAAACAGACCTTATGGCTGGGGTAAAGGCACTCGCAGGCCCATTCAAGGAGTATAAATATTTTAATTTCCCTTTAGTAGGCAGGAAGGTACTACCAATAATAAAATATACAAATTATTTTCAATATTAATGATAATTTAAAATAATAATGGGCTGTATTTTTTACACCTTCTCCTCTGAAATACAAACAAATTGGAAAATAACATCCCCCAGGGCAATCCTTTACCTTCATACAATACATAACCTAACATTCAAATAATATACATAGTACAGGTATTTATAAGGCGTATTAATTAACTATTCCAAGTTAGAAACACACCTCCAATGTTGTATTCAATGTGTTTTCAAATTACTTCAAAGATAAGCAACGTTCCTCGTGGTTAGTATCCGGATGGGTGACCATCTGGGGAATCGCATACTTCTGTCTTTTCCCAGGCTAGGCGAGGTTAATTTTTCTATTCTTTCTTTCTCTCATTGTCTCTTTTTCCTTCTCTTCTTTCCCCTATTTATCTGTTCGGCTAACAGACCAAGCCTGAAGGCGACCAATGTTTGGGCGGAAGAGCTCACAGTGTGAGAATCCTGCCATTATTATTATGTTAAGGCGGTCTCTTCCAGATCCCTTATGTGCGGCATCCATTTTAGTTTAGGACTATTGCACTGAATCTTGCCATTAAAGCCTTAAAAAAAATAATAACAAAACAGTTATTGTGAGGCGTTTAGCTTGTCTCCGAATGAGGGGTGATGTCCCCGTCACAAACAAACCTTAGAAGGTTTTCGTTAAACCCACGAGACGAGTATATGTATTTAAAAAGAAAATAATAAATAAATAAGATAATAATAAAACACGTTAGGTTAGATTGAGTCCAGTGTGAGGTGTTATGTAGTTTATTCTTTTGCCAGCAAAGATTTCCACGTGGAAAAAATATACACATAAATTTCCCCTGCTGTGTGCTTTGCTAGAATGGTATTAGAAGTTTGCACTCCAGCAGGGGGCCCTGTTCTTGTACAGTTAGTTTTAATTTCCCACAAGTCATACATATTAGATATGCACCAGAGTATTCAATATACAAAGTCAGGCATTGTAATAATTCTATATTTTCTACACTTCAATCCACTTAAATCTAGTTAGTGACAGCAAACAAATCCTATAATGAAGGATTGGATTGTAGGTACTAGCAGTGTAGTGACTTACATTTTGTATGAATGCCGTGTAAATATTTCCGACTATGCAATGTGCAACAATGAGAGAAATTAGTGGAGATGTTTGGTCTACTTTTTTTAACCACTTATCTTTATAAAATTTAATTTTGTATGAATGCCGTGTAAATATTTCCGACTATGCAATGTGCAACAATGAGAGAAATTAGTGGAGATGTTTGGTTTACTTTTTTTTTAACCACTTATCTTTATAAAATTTACGTTCTTATTTTTAAAGGTAGGTACGAGATAACGAGAGGTTATTCAAAACAAAATAACCTAAATTTGAAATATTTTCGAGTTTGATGTATGAAGCCTGTTGAACAAATCATGTACTTAGGTATCTCATTATAATTCTTTACATCTCTCAGCAAACATGGGAAGTAATATTTTTGCAAAAGAGAAAAGTAGGTGAAGATAACGAGAGGTTATTCAAAACAAAATAACCTAAATTTGAAATATTTTCGAGTTTGATGTATGAAGCCTGTTGAACAAATCATGTAGGTATCTCATTATAATTCTTTACATCTCTCAGCAAACATGGGAAGTAATATTTTTGCAAAAGAGAAAAGTAGGTAAAAACCCGGGTTATAAAAAGCCAGGGTAAAAATTTTGTATGTAGGTTGGGTGGTGAGACTCTGGGAGTTTTTTGAGTTTCGACCCTTCCGGCAAGCTTGATTTTTGACTTGCACATTAAAACAACAAAATAACAATGCCTGTCAGAAGTTTTTTCCTCGGTGTAGTGAAATGAATTTCAATGAGAAATACTCAGCACTATTTTTTAATTGGACTAAAATTTATAGGTACCTCTTCTGGTGGGAAAAACGAACACATGTGAAGGAATAATGGAGCACAATGGAGAAAAGTAAGTAAGTAGTGCTTTAGTGGGGTGGGGAGAGCTGAAAGGAAAATATCAAAGGATTTGAGTAGACTTTAGTATGTTCCTAATTGGAGAGCTATACAAAAATGGTCATTCCATCTAAAAGCTGGGGATAGTCATGATAATTATAGCCGCAAGTCCCTCTTTTAAATTTGAGACTCTGGGAGTTTTTTGAGTTTCGACCCTTCCGGCAAGCTTGATTTTTGACTTGCACATTAAAACAACAAAATAACAATGCCTGACAGAAGTTTTTTTTCTCGGTGTAGTGAAATGATTTTCAATGAGAAACACTCAGCACCATTTTTTAATTGGACTAAAATTTATAGGTACCTCTTCTGGTGGGAAAAACGAACACATGTGAAGGAATAATGGAGCATAACGGAGAGAAAAGGAGCGTGGAGAGCTGAAAGGAAAATATCAAAGGATTTGAGTAGACTTTAGTATGTTCCTAATTGGATTATCAATTTATTCACAGAATAGGTACGAAGTATGGAGCTGTGCGATTGTTCAGAAAAAAAAAGAAAAAGTCAACTAATGAAATACGGCTATACTCACCAACTTGGCTAGGATATGGTCAGGTACATTACGCGAGGAGTTACACAAGGCTCGTGCAGAGGAATGACTGAACACAACTGGAGCCTTGCTTGTATCCAATGCAGCTTGCATTGTCTGCACACTCACGTGAGACAAGTCCACTATCATACCTAACCGATTCATTTCCTTTACAATGATCTGCAATAAAGAGACGCACACAATTGAACTGCATGGGCCATTTGCGGCAAATAAATAAGGTGGCCTACAGTTCTTTGAGGAAGTTGTTTCTCTTTGAGAAACGCATCAGGACAGCAAAAGGTCGTTTTTAAAATAAATAGACGAAATAGAATGGAATTTATGAACCTTCATTATGCTGGATTAGGAATACCAAAATAGAAAGAAAAAAAAATTGAATTAAAACGTTCACCAAACTTTGGTTTACCTATGTTGGCACACTCTAATTAATAAATATTAATAATAATAAAAAAAACTTTGGTTTACATTACAATAATTTATTTAATTGCAAAGTCACTATGTTGTTATTTAGGTGAATAGAATTGAATTACCTTTCCGAAGTTGGTCAAGCCACTGTGCTCGGGTTTTTTCCCAGGGTCATCTGATAGTGAAGAGTCTGCCCTGAAATCACAAAATAGCCCTGGATTAACAGTGGGTCAAGAATAAATCTAATAAAATTGTTAAAGGTTATAAGAGAGAAAAAATAAATAAATATAATATCGAACAATAAATAAAAGAACTAAAAAAATTCAGCCACTTGTCTGGTTGGGGGACGTTAGTCTGGCTAGGGGACGTTAAACAGAGAGTAGACTAGCGTCTGGCTGTGGGACTATAAACAGGGAGGAGAACAGCTAAACCTAACCAGCCTAGCTAGCTGGCAGTTCATCAAAGGGCAAAGGGTAGCGTCTGGCTGTGGGACTATAAACAGGGAGGAGAACAGCTAACCCTAACCAGCCTAGCTAGCTGGCAGTTCATCAAAGGGCAAAGGGTTCTCTCTGCTTTTAAAGACCAAGCATAGTTTCTCCGATATGGAGTGGGTATCACTTTGAATACGAGAGGTTCCGGGTTCAATTCCTGTGTGAGTTGAAGAATTTTTGGCTGTTTTTTGAGTCCGGGTTTACTATCATTGAACAAGAAAAAATGGCAAAAGAGTCACTAGGTGATCACAGATAATTGTGTAGAGGCTCTCAAGAGTAGACTAGCGTCTGGCTGTGGGACTATAAACAGGGAGGAGAACAGCTAACCCTAACCAGCCTAGCTAGCTGGCAGTTCATCAAACGGCAAAGGGTTCTCTCTGCTTTTAAAGACCAAGCACAAGTCCTCACGATGGTTGACTGCGGTTTAATATGACTAGAGCTAGAGACCATCACCCCGGTGTATAGCAGATATAAAAAGATATCTTCTTTACTCTGCTATTGCCATTCGGCGAAAGCTAAAGCCGCTAAAACAACAACAATTCAGCCCCCTTTATTGTAAACTTCATTTATTACTTACTTAGGTACCTACTCAATACTTTTTGAACCCCGGTGTATAGCAGATATAAAAAGATATCTTCTTTACTCTGCTATTGCCATTCGGCGAAAGCTAAAGCCGCTAAAACAACAACAAACAACAACAATTCAGCCCCTTTTATTGTACACTTCATTTATTACTTACTTAGGTACTCAATACTTTTTGATATTTTGGAAATAACTTACCATTGTGTATTGCATGTGGAAGTAAGCGTCATATATCGAACGCCCAGACTGTAGAGTATCCTCAGAACTGGTAGACTATTACTTATAGAGTGGCCTCCTTCCACGCCTATCAAACTACACAGCTGACCCTTTGAATGAGCATTGACTATATCTGAAAATGGGGTATTAATTGGTTTAAGCTGGGGGACTTTAAACAGGGAGTATACTAGCCTGAATTTCCCTTGCTAAAGAAACAGCAAAGGTTAAGTGCGAAGGGCATCCGCTCGTAAAATTTGTAGCAAAACCAAATGTCAGCGCAAAGCAATCGCCCTAGTTACGGCTGATTGAGAGGTTAACGAAAAACGCCAACCCCGTGTGTACAAAAGGCAAAGAAAAAGAAGATGGTTTTTAAATATTGTTAAGGCTCTCTAGAAATCCCTTTCAGCTAGCTTAGTTAGGTTGGATGGTAGCGTGCCTGCCTTGTATGTAAGTGCTAGGTGAAGATTTTGATTCCTACTCGAGGTGAATTCCATCTCACACAGATATAAAGTTCGTTATTGGAACGCGAACGGTTGCCTTCTCCTATTCTGCTCTTCAATTTCGCGACAGTGAGACCTCTTAAATCAATCAACCAATCAACGACTTACCTTGAGCAGAAGTACAGAAGGTTTATATAAGTGCTAGGTGAAGATTTTGATTCCTACCTGAGGTGAATTCCATCTCACACAGATATAAAGTTCGTTATTGGAACGCGAACGGTTACCTTCTCCTATTCTGCTCTTCAATTTCGCGACAGTGAGACCTCTTAAAAAAGCGGTATTTACCAATCAATCAATCAAAGAAACAGCAAAGGTTAAGTGCGAAGGGCATCCGCTCGTAAAATTTGTAGCAAAACCAAATGTCAGCGCAAAGCAATCGCCCTAGTTAAGGCTGATTGAGAGGTTGACGAAAAACGCCAACCCCGTGTGTACAAAAGGCGAAGAAAAAGAAGATGGTTTTTAAATATTGTTAAGGCTCTCTAGAAATCCCTTTCAGCTAGCTTAGTTAGGTTGGATGGTAGCGTGCCTGCCTTGTATGTAAGTGCTAGGTGAAGATTTTGATTCCTACCCGAGGTGAATTCCATCTCACACAGATATAAAGTTCGTTATTGGAACGCGAACGGTTGCCTCCTCCTATTCTGCTCTTCAATTTCGCGACAGTGAGACCTTTTAAAAAAGCGGTATTTACCAATCAATCAATCAATCAATCAACCAACCAATCAACGACTTACCTTGAGCAGAAGTACAGAAGGTCTCAGTATAGGACTACCTACTTACATATATTAGCTGGTAGTAGGTTGTTTTAATTGAACGTGGGAGTAGCTGCATATCCAATTACATGTCCATATTGCCAAACCTCTAATCCCACTTTAAATTACTTTCATCGTGTAATACCACCTCACCATGTAAAGGTGTGTCCAAACAAAGTCGACCGGCTGTCGATCGACGAGGTGAATCTCTGTTGTCGAGGCAGTGTGGACGGTTCAGTCGACTCGACGGCCGGTCGACTATGTGTGGACACACCTTAAGAGCTACTGAGCCTTTCAGAGTTCTAAATAAACGCAGATGGCCCCCAAGAAAGGAAACGTAAAATAAGCTAAATTCAAGTTAATGAAGAAATATAACACATAATTTTTGAAAACCAAGGGGGGGTGAAATATTAATTAGAAAACAAATGAGAGGCTTAATGTGCTGTAACCCCCTGGTGAGTAGGACTTGCAAACTACCTCTTTGTCCCGGAGGAAGCACTTAATAATATTGTTATGCTTGTGTTTACCACTGATAATACTGATATTGAATTGCGGTCAGAAGAGTAAACCCCAACTGTAGACCATTTCAAATGATAGAACTTTTCAAGTTTTAACGTAGACACACGCGCCAGCGACCAGTTAGGAAAAGGAGAAACGAGACCTAATATGGGTGGTGTTAAATAAGGAAGGCTAAAGAAAGGACCTTCTTGTTGCTGTTTTACACGAAAAAATGTTTTTATGGTAGCTTGTGATTTTATGAAAAACTCGTTCTTATAATATAAGATATGGAAAGAAGATTTTGTTTTTAAAAAAAACAAACTAAAAATAAAAAAAAAAAAAATTAAAAAAAAAAAAAAAAAAAAAAAAAAAACATTGCGAACACTATCTAAAAGCATTCTTAAATAATTTCTCAAGGGCATTTCCCCCCCCCAAAAAAAAGTAAAGGAAAAAAAAATTGTGAACATCACACGACTTCCTATTAGGTATCTGCAGCAGTCTTGTCAGTTAATTCATAACCCAGGTATTAGTGGCAGATATTAGGGAGAAAACCCTGTCCCTAATATGCCCTTTTAATTATTTCGTATTGATCATGGGCTTTTTGGGATTCAGAACCACAAAACAGATATTTCCATCCATTTCCTGATTTTGGAAATTTGGACCGGTTTGCAATATTTCCTCATTTACAGTATACGTTCTCTGTACGCATTGTAATAGAAAGTAAAAACTCTTTTTCGGAACCTCTCCAGGATGATCTTAGCTCTGAGATATGGGACATTTATATAGACTTCCCTTCAGAGTAAAAAAGTTTTCCGGCGTGTAGAATCTCGTCCTTGTATACGAGAAAACTCTTTTTCGGAACCTCTCCAGGATGATCTTAGCTCTGAGATATGGGACATTTATATAGACTTCCCTTCAGAGTAAAAAAGTTTTTCGGCGTGTAGAATCTCGTCCTTGTATACGAGGGATGATATTTATTAAGATAAAGAAAAGGGTAAAAGTTGGAGAAACCTTTTTCCTCAAAAATAATGAATTTACTCTTCCTTCCTCTGTTAACCCAAAGTGTCTTCTCATGTCACAAATTTGACTGAGAACATAACAGACAGGTGACCATGGCCATCTGAGCAAACGCGTACTGCTTTTCCCGGACCCACTCGAGCTGGGTGAGGTTAATATAAGGACAAAACTCCCGTCACAATTCACAAAAGTCCTTGGCAATTATGCAATGACGTTAATCCCATAAGAAAAAAGTCACTGTACTGTTAACGTTTTACCCTCTGTTTGGAGACAAGCTACCAGCCTACTCACATTAACCTCACCCAGCCTGAGTCGTCACAATTCACAAAAGTCCTTGGCAATTATGCAATGACGTTAATCCCATAAGAAAAAAGTCACTGTACTGTTAACGTTTTACCCTCGTTTGGAGACAAGCTACCAGCCTACTCACATTAACCTCGCCCAGTCTGAGTGTGAGTCTGTGAGTGAGGCAGAAAGCAAGAAAGCAGGAATACGAGTAAGACCTCATGTAGGTCCTCGATCTGTCATATGCTGATCTTGTCATCTACTGTGATACCTCCCGTCACAATTCACAAAAGTCCTTGGCAATTATGCAATGACGTTAATCCCATAAGAAAAAAGTCACTGTACTGTTAACGTTTTACCGTCTGTTTGGAGACAAGCTACCAGCCTACTCACATTAACCTCACCCAGCCTGAGTGTGAGTCTGTGAGTGAGGCCGAAAGCAAGAAAGCAGGAATACGAGTAAGACCTCATGTAGGTCCTCGATCTGTCATATGCCGATCTCGTCATCTACTGTGATACCCACTTAAGAAGAAAACTCCTCTTTACTCGTATTTTTTATGTCTTTTCCAATGGCAGTATTATAAAACAAGTCCACCACTTACCTTACTTATCCCAATGTATTTTTAGATGGGTTAACTTCAACCCCACTCGCCTTTAAGTTTTTTTTTCTTCTTCCTTTTTCAAAAAGAAGCCCATAAAATTATATCAGAGGACAGTGTTATAGGTTATGAAGATGAAGCGTAGGTTTCCTTCGTATTAGATATTCTGAGATGACGAGGCAATATAACATTCAAGAGGGTCAGAAGTTAGGGATACAACTGATACAAGTGGCATTTTCGAAAACATTGGTTTGTAGGTTGTACTCTCTTGTCTGTATTACAATAGTAACAATACCTCTAATAAATAATTATCCAAATGATGGTATAGTTATTCAATATCACATGTTTCCATATTGGTTTCATACAAAGCAAAATCGATGAACTCAAACACGAACAATAACAATTCTCACTTTTCTGTGATACCCACTTAAGAAGAAAACTCCTCTTTACTCGTATTTTTTATGTCTTTTCCAATGGCAGTATTATAAAACAAGTCCACCACGTACCTTACTTATCCCAATGTATTTTTAGATGGGTTAACTTCAACCGCACTCGCCTTTAAGTTTTTTTTTTTTTTTTTCTTCTTCCTTTTTCAAAAAGAAGCCCATAAAATTATATCAGAGGAGAGTGTTATAGGTTATGAAGATGAAGCGTAGGTTTCCTTCGTATTAGATATTCTGAGATGACGAGGTAATATAACATTCAAGAGGGTCAGAAGATAGGGCTAGGCTGGCAAGGATCTTTTCTAAACTGGGAGCACGTAAGCCCTCTGAGATTAAGTTTAATGTAAGAGTTGATTGAAAACAGCAAGGTAGCTGAATAAATTTCAAAAGCAATAGAAATAGAGACAAGTAAAGGATGGGATAGAGAGGGAGGAAGAGAGAGAGAGAGAGACGGAGGCAGGGAGAGAGGGAGGGGGAAGAGAGAGATGCTGATCTCAATTTCATAAAATGGTATAAGAACAATGACCAGTAAGTCAAAATACATAAGTAGGAATAAAGGGGAGGCGGATAGAAAGCGAGAGAGAAAGAGAGAGACGGAGGGAGGGAGAGAGAGAGGGAGGGAGAGAAGTTTAATGTAAGAGTTGATTGAAAACAGCAAGGTAGCTGAATAAATTTCAAAAGCAATAGAAATAGAGACAAGTAAAGGATGGGATGGAGAGGGAGGAAGAGAAGAAGAGAGAGAGAGAAAGAGAGACGGAGGCAGGGAGAGAGAGACGGAGAGAGAGAGAGAGAGGGAGAGGGAAGAGAGAGATGCTAATCTCAATTTCATAAAATGGTATAAGAACAATGACCAGTAAGTCAAAATACATAAGTAGGAATAGAGGGGAGGCGGATAGAAAGCGAGAGAGAAAGAGAGAGACGGAGGGAGGGAGAAGAGAGAGATGATAATCTCAATTTCATAAAATGGTATAAGAACAATGACCAATAAGTCAAAATAGAGAAGTAGGAATAGAGGGGAGGCGGATAGAAAGCGAGGGAGAGAGGGAAAGAGAGCAGAAGAAGGGAAAGAGTAAAAGAATGGGAACCTAGAACAAACAATTTTTTTCAATCGTGGAAACCTTTCACTACTCAAAGGTCAATTTTCAAAAGGTACAATCATTTGGAATGCTCTGAGATCTCAATTTCATAAAATGGTATAAGAACAATGACCAATAAGTCAAAATAGAGAAGTAGGAATAGAGGGGAGGCGGATAGAAAGCGAGAGAGAGAGGGAAAGAGAGCAGAAGAAGGGAAAGAGTAAAAGGGAGGGATAGTTCAGAATGGGAACCTAGAACAAACAATTTTTTTCAATCGTGGAAACCTTTCACTACTCAAAGGTCAATATTCAAAAGGTACAATCATTTGGAATGCTCTGAGACGTTTTAGGGGACAGATGGACTGGACAAAAAATCAGAATTTTTAATCAACTTTTTTTATTTTTTTAATGTGCGTCAATATCAAGAGTCTTTAGTGATATCATTACAAAGTGCCTCTTCTGAAGTCAATTCAGAGATTACAGACCAACGCAACGTCTAGATACGTAAGTAACGCATTATATCAATATCAAGAGTCTTTAGTGATATCATTACAAAGTGCCTCTTCTGAAGTCAATTCAGAGATTACAGACCAACGCAACGTCTAGATAGCTAGATACGTAAGTAACGCATTAGAGTGCTTCATAATGCTCGAATGATACTGAGGAGGCCCTTTATCCAAAAAGAGGCTACTTTGTTGACCAAAGATGCGTATTCTGCCTTTTCGTAAACAAAAAGCCTCTGACACTTAGGTGTAGGGCTGTAGGGGCAAACAGTCCTAGAAGTTGGGTTAAGTTTATACGAATCCGAATTGTGAGGCAAAGATTACCTATTACCTATTACCAAAAATCACCATTGTCTATACGAGTGTCACAGTTATCAAGCGAGAAATAGGAATAATTCATCGTCAAATTGGTATGATTTTTTTTTTATTTTTTATTATTATTATTATTATTTTAATCTGCCAGAATAAAATAGTCTGGCTGAGGGACTACAAACAGAGAGTAGATCAGCGTCTAGCTAGGGTAAGAATGTACATAATATAAATATGTGGCTTTTAACGACATAATGCATAAAATAATGTTTTCATCAATGATGTAATTTTCTTTTATATCTCAAGGTTTTTGCCGGTGCATTTTCATTATTATTTATACTTTGGTGTGAGACTTGAACAACGTTTGCAGGTATCTACTCAGTCATCAGGTATACGAATTATATGATACAAATCCCTATACTATCTCAATCGTGATCTTCAAAACAAATTGAGTATAGTAGGTACAGAGAACGTGTGCAACAGTTTACTAAAATCTAATAATACAAAACTCGTTTGAATTCGGGTCAACAACGAAATTGTATTAAAATTTCCTCGTATTGGTTTTTATGAAAATACTGAAATACTCAGAAAAACAATATTGAAGAATAATAATACAAAACTCGTTTGAATTCGGGTCAACAACGAAATTGTATTAAAATTTCCTCGTATTGGTTTTTATGAAAATACTGAAATAGGTACTCGGAAAAACAATATTGAAGACTGAAGCTTCGAGCTACATACGTCCATAATACCCTAGTATCTACTCTTCTCTTTCTAAGCCAGGATATACCTAGGTACAGGGTGGATAGTTGAATAAGTTTTCCTCGAAAACACCACTGAAGCTTCGAGCTACATACGTCCATAATACCCTAGTATCTACTCTTCTCTTTCTAAGCCAGGATATACCTAGGTACAGGGTGGATGGTTGAATAAGTTTTCCTCGAAAACACTGAGAAAGAAAATCAGTGATAGGGTGCCACAAGTTAGGGTGGGAAACCTTTATTATTGAGTTATTTCCCCTGACTTAAGTTGTTGAAATGCTTTGAGACCTGTACTGATAGGTTTTCTTGGACATCTGATGCGGGATTTAGGTACCTACTCGTATTTGCAACTGATACTACGATACAGCCACAGGAAATACGAGTACATTTGATGCACCTTCTGTTTCATGGAATAGACTTAAAACCTTAAAAGGGATAAGAAGGTTGAGTGCGAAGGGCATCCCACTCGGAAAATTTTGTTTAGCCAAAACCAGTTGGCCTCAAAGCGATCACTCTAAAGCTGATTGGGAGGCCGACGACAAACGCCGACCCCATCTAAACATGGGAAAAGGCGAAGAAGAAGATTATTTTTTTTAAAAAGAAGCAAGCTACCAAAGCGATCACTCTAAAGCTGATTGAGAGGCCGACGACAAACGCCGACCCCATCTGAACATGGGAAAAGGCGAAGAAGAAGATTATTTTTTTTTTAAAGAAGCAAGCTATCTTCCTTTTACTGTTTCCCTCTCTCCCTCGGTATCTGTCCGTCTCCCTTCTATTCCTACTTCAAGCTATTCTTGAAGTTAAATTCTCAAATAACCGAGGATAGATCACTCTAAAGCTGATTGGGAGGCCGACGACAAACGCCGACCCCATCTAAACATGGGAAAAGGCGAAGAAGAAGATTATTTTTTTTTTTAAGAAGCAAGCTACCTTCCTTTTACTGTTTCCCTCTCTCCCTCGGTATCTGTCCGTCTCCCTTCTCTTCCTACTTCAAGCTATTCTTGAAGTTAAATTCTCAAATAACCGAGGACGAAATTCAATGCTTTGACTGGGATTAGAAGGACTAAAAGGAATGTTCCTCGTTAGAGACAGACTGAAAGGACAAAGATACATAACGATCCACGGTTTGGCCATCTGCCACACAACTGTAACATTTCTGCACTCACATAAGTAGTCTATATTTATACACAACACAACAAGCAAAGAGACTAATACCCTCTATACCTACCTATGTATAATACCATACAACTACCTATTACCTATGTACCGTACCTAATATTTACCCTGCATGGTACCTATGTACTCGTATGTGTCTGTCGTCTTATCCAGAAAGCCCTCAGTAATCAAAGATAACGTAGAGCTAGCTAGATAAAGTGAGAGGGAGGGGAGTAAATCACAAATGAAAGATTATTATTTTAATGAATTAAAGATGGATTAACATAATGCCCGCCATTCACAGTCAGACAGTCTGATAGACCGCGGTCTCGTAGGCCTGTGGATCTGTCAGAAGGTCTGAGCGGACATCTAGATGTACTGTAGCACACCCGACATAATTTTCCTACTTGTACCTTTAACTGTCTTATAATAAAATCCTTCAAACGTGAGAATAAATTGACCCCTACAGATGACCTATATTTCCAATAAAGAAATGGTTAGGAGGCATTTTCTCCAGCACTGGTCGAGAAAAAGAAAAAAAGTTTCCATAGTTCCTCAAAGGATATGAATTTAAAACTAGTGAAATATCTGCAGCATTGGAACATAAGATACAGGGTCTCTTAGAAACGAGACCTAATATGGGTGGTGTTAAATAAGGAAGGCTAAAGAAAGGACCTTCTTGTTGCTGTTTTACACGAAAAAATGTTTTTATGGTAGCTTGTGATTTTATGAAAAACTCGTTCTTATAATATAAGATATGGAAAGAAGAATTGAAAAATTATGCAGTTTATGCAACCGAAGTTCCGAGGGTAAAACCAACCATATACCCGTATGTTATGGGATTTGTTTCACACAGTTACACAAAGATCGACGTAAAAAAAGTTTGATACATCATACCCATTTTTCTAACGAAATTTCTATGCAATTTGGAGAAAAACGTCTTTTTTGTTTGAGGGGAGGGGGGACTTATATGGAAATTCCTTTAAGCTCTACATAAGAAAAACTTCTTTGGTATACCTAACGTATACAGATGTATTCTCGAGTTTCCACAAAAAATGTAATATGTACTATATTTCATTTCAAAGGAAAAATTCGCTACTCCGAAGAAAACGCTAGGTATGAAAAAAGATTGATGAAAACTTGGTAGTTTTTCAGTAGAAATGCACGTATTCGGTGCTTACCCAATTAGGTACTTTTTTAACAAGGTCCTTAAACTTCAACAATAACTACTAGAACTAGGTATGTTTTTCTTTCGGAATAAGTTATTCTATGCCCTGATTTCTTCTTGGGATCCAGTCATACATGTAGGTACACGTGTGATAAAATAAACTTATCATACGTAAGAGTAAAAAAGTTTTTTTTTTTTACGTTGTTTACAGGGGACCCTGTATAATAATATGTACATACCTACTTTTCCCAGATAGATACGAGTATAACTTCTACAGTTTTCCTACTTTATTTTCTAAAAAAAGTTTAACCCAGTAAGGTTCTTACGTTTTCCCTGAACAACAAGGACACACTGGTATGTACGTAGGTGTTAAAAAAAAAGTTCAAGTCATCTGATGAGGGAATTAGGTACCCTACAACCCTACATTAACTTCTATACTTAGCCTAATTATTTACTTGTATATTATGTCCATGTTGATTCTACTTAACTTTACTCTGGGAACTACAGCATACGATATAACCAATCCTGAATACTCGTATTGTACTTTGGGAATTAATCCGTACATTACTATCGATGTGCATAGGAATTGTTCCAACTTTGCGAATCACTACGTACGATAGTATTTACTAACCATGCAAAACATCGTACTCTGGGAATTTCTCTGTACGATTTTATCCTCCAACCATGCAAAACATTGTACTCTGAGAATTTCGTCGTACGATAGTATGTACCACTGTACCAACCATGCAAGAAATTGTACGCTGGGAATTCCTCTTGTACGATAGTATTTTTCAACCATGCAAGAAATTGTAGGTAGAATTCCTTCATACGATATTATCAATGCAAGACTAGTGCCTAGGGAATTCTTTTGCAAGATGAGACAGATTTGCTTGAAAGGGATACGTTGAGATTGAGATAGTCAGATGGTAAAGGGTGTGTAAACAAGCAATAATGTTGTGAAGTGCCTTTGTTATAGGATTTCCAATCACAATATGTTGCCTATTATAAATCATAGCGGGCTGGGGAGACACTAAAGTTAGTTTTAATTGGCAAACTGACAAACAAAACAAATAACTTGGACTCGAAAACTTTTCCGCCACTTGGACTGAATTCCATTTTTGGAAAATTTATTCATCGGAAATTTTATTGGTTCTCTTCTCATTACTTGGAGTTGTATAGAGGAAAAATAAGGTTATTAGTTATGCATGCTTATGAAGTGAGCTGAACAACTATTACTATTAAGGTTACAGTCAAGAGCATACTGCCATAAATAAAACAAATGTTGTTTCTTTGTGTTATTATAGCACAAGTTTAATGCTCCTTCTAGCATGGCAGGATTTTTCTTAATATTCTTCCAGCTATGTATACTTCTGACTCTAACGTTTAAGGGTGTGTCTGCTATTTTGTGGGTAATAAAGCAAGATGGCGAGCCATAAAACGAAGAGGACTGAATAGTGGTAGGTATTCATGACCCATGAAAAGTTGTAACTATGTCATAAGAAAAGTCCCACCTAGTGTTCAGGGTGTTTAAAACTATCCGGATTGTACTTTTGAAAGATTTTTGTGGGGTGAAATTGCACAAATAGTTTTGAAAGTACCTTATATGTACATAATTGCACCAAAAGAAAATATGAAATGAGTTTGCCAAATAGGTTGGTAAGTTGGTATGTACCTACTGCGTGATATATCGAAAGAAACAAGACTTTTTCTAGTTATAAATGGTGAAATGGTCTCCAGCCAAACTGCATACATACAGACAAGTACCTACGATCAACTATCGTGAGGATTTGGTCTTCTTCTATTCACCAGTGCCCTAAATCACCAAAGTATGGAAAAGTAATTACAATTCCTATTTTGACATGATTCGTCCAAATTCAAAATTCTGCTTTTCCATTGGCTATTACACTTGTAAGATACTTTTCCATACTTTGGTGATTTAGGGCACAGAGTGATTAATTGGGTTGTGCATATTGCATACTCAAGTTATTTACGCGGCATTCATACAATTTAGAGGTAGAATTGCGACGTATCTATCCAAGTGGATATTTTGTAGGAGATAAAGGGAATTGTACAGGTAAGGCCTTATCGTTCTGAGAACGAAGACAGGATACATAGTAGAAAGCGTTTACAAAGCCAGACGCGCCTCTTTTTTGGCGTTTTTTAAAAAAAAAAAAAAAAAAAAAAAAAAAACTTAGCCATTCCTTTTACTACGGAAGTTGTAAGGTTGGGTGAGCCCTATAGCATTGCATAGGTAAATATCCAGTCACGACAATTTCTACATAGAATTCCACAAATTTTCTGAATTGAACCCGATTCTACCGCGTACAATGAGCGATATGCTGACTTTGAAACAGGAAACACTAATATTGAGCTAGGAATGATGTGATGTGCTGGCATAGAGAGTATGGCGTCATAAACATAGCACATGCCATGCTAATGGCGGTAAAAGAATTTATGGCAGCCGGCAAAAGTCGTAAAAAAATTAGATTAAAAAAAATAAAATTCACGCTAATTTGCCTTCAGAGTAAAATATGATATTGTTTTTATTAGGTATCTATTATTTTTCACTTAAAATTATTTTATTATTTACATGTAGTAATGTGTTAGTGTAATACTCGTAATTCTGGATAACCTGGTATTTTTTTTTATTATTTTTTTTTTTTTTAGCTTTCCAGCTAAAGACTAAATTTGATTCGTCTTTGAAAAGCCCTAAACTTAATTATGGTTATGGTTAGTACAGCTATAATGGAAAATTACACTCCGGGTAAATGAGCTATACAAAAATGGTCATTCCATCTAAAAGCTGGGGATAGTCATGATAATTATAGCCGCAAGTCCCTCTTTTAAATTAAAAAAAAGTATTCCCTTAACCATTTTATTGCACGATCCCTTTTCCTACAAAACTCGAGTTTTCCGCTAGAAAACAGTGCATTTCTTGTAAGGAAGAAGAATGTACATAATATAAATATGTGGCTTTTAACGACATAATGCATAAAATAATGTTTTCATCAATGATGTAATTTTCTTTTATATCCGTTTAGGTACCCACTGCTATCATTATAAAAGCTCAAGGTTTTTGCCGGTGCATTTTCATTATTATTTATACTTTGGTGTGAGACTTGAACAACGTTTGCAGGTATCTACTCAGTCATCAGGTATACGAATTATATGATACAAATCCCTATACTATCTCAATCGTGATCTTCAAAACAAATTGAGTATAGTAGGTACAGAGAACGTGTGCAACAGTTTACTAAAATCTAATAATACAAAACTCGTTTGAATTCGGGTCAACAACGAAATTGTATTAAAATTTCCTCGTATTGGTTTTTATGAAAATACTGGAATAGGTACTCGGAAAAACAATATTGAAGAATGAAGCTTCGAGCTACATACATACGTCCATAATACCCTAGTATCTACTCTTCTCTTTCTAAGCCAGGATATACCTATGTACAGGGTGGATAGCTGAATAAGTTTTCCTCGAAAACACTGAGAAAGAAAATTAGTGATAGGGTGCCACAAGTTAGGGTGGGAAACCTTTATTATTGGGTTATTTCCCCTGACTTAAGTTGTTGAAATGCTTTGAGATCTGTACTGATAGGTCTTCTTGGACATCTGATGCGGGATATAGGTACCTACTCGTATTAAACCTTTATTATTGGGTTATTTCCCCTGACTTAAGTTGTTGAAATGCTTTGAGATCTGTACTGATAGGTCTTCTTGGACATCTGATGTGGGATATAGGTACTCGTATGTGCAACTGATACTACGATACAGCCACAGGAAATACGAGTACATTTGGTGCACCTTCTGTTTCATGGAATAGACTTAAAACCTTAAAAGGGATAGTGGAACACCCTTTTCTTAAAGAAGTATTTCTGGTTAGATGAAAGATCAAGTCGAAGAGATAAATCTGAATATGCAAATCTTAATAAACCAAAAGTATCAAAACAAACACAACAAAAATCAGGTCAAATTCGTTTAAACTTTCAAAGTCATATTCATAAAATGAAATGTCGTTTTCATAAAAGTTTTTTTTTACCTTATCCTCTCCGAGGTTGTGAGATGCACCCTGAACTTCCAAACATATGATCCACGGTTTGGCCATCTGCCACACAACTGTAACATTTCTGCACTCACATAAGTAGTCTATATCTATACACAACACAACAAGCAAAGAGACTAATACCCTCTATGTCTATACCTACCTATGTATAATACCATACAACTACCTATTACCTATGTACCGTACCTATTTACCCTGCATGGTAGCATGGTACCTATGTACTCGTATGTGTCTGTCGTCTTATCCAGAAAGCCCTCAGCAATCAAAGATAACGTAGAGCTAGCTAGATAAAGTGAGAGGGAGGGGAGAGAAAGAAAGAGAGAGAGAGAGGGAGAAAGGGAGGGAGGGGAAGATGAGGAGGACAAGGAAGAGAAAGGATCCACGGTTTGGCCATCTGCCACACAACTGTAACATTTCTGCACTCACATAAGTAGTCTATATCTATACACAACACAACAAGCAAATAGACTAATACCCTCTATACCTACCTATGTATAATATAATATTACCTATGTACCGTACCTATTTACTCTGCATGGTACCTACATATGTACTCGTATGTGTCGTCTTATCCAGAAAGCCCTCAGCAATCAAAGATAACGTAGAGCTAGCTAGGTAAAGTGAGAGGGAGGGGAGAGAAAGAAAGAGAGAGGGAGAAAGGGAGGGAGGGGAAGATGAGGAGGACAAGGAAGAGAAAGGGGGGAATTTGTAGTATTGTATTGAATAAAAGCCCAAATAGAGAGTGTATTACGTATTGAAAGCTATCAAAAGATCTTTTTGAAAGGAGGGAGAGATATTGAAGTTGAAGAGAGAGAGAGAGAGAGAGAGAGAGAGGGAGGAACTGGAAGAGAGAGATATAAAGGAAGGGGAGGGAGAAGGATAGGAAATAGGTAGGGAGGGAGCGAAAGCGAGGGAAATTTTTTAGCTGTACAAAATAATCCCTTGTGTAAATACCGTTCACCAGAGAGAAGGAGGTCATCTTCCCCCACCCCAACTCACTTTGAGAGAGAGAAAGGGAGAGAGAGAGAGAGAGAGAGAGGGAGGAAATGGAAGAGAGAGATATAAAGGAAGGGGAGGGCGAAAGATAGGAAATAGGTAGGGAGGGAGCGAAAGCGAGGGGAATTTTTTAGCTGTACAAAATAATCCCTTGTGTAAATACCGTTCACCAGAGAGAAGGAGGTCATCTTCTCCCACCCCAACTTACTTTCCTCCCCTCCCCTCCCCTCGAACCTACTTCCCTTATCAGAAACATCTGTGCACTTTGAACTGATATGGTACAATATCTGATATGTAGGACGGTGTTCCAATGTTATCCATGAACACATATGTACATATGTATGGAAACCATTACCTAATGACTGACGGACAAAGGACTGCTTTTTCATTTGTCTGGGTCCCCCATTTCATTATTGTAACTTACGTGATTGTGTAATCGTGAATATGTAGAACTATACAAGGAGTAGATAATATTTCAGAAACATCTGTGCACTTTGAACTGATATGGTACAATATCTGATATGTAGGACGGTGTTCCAATGTTATCCATGAACACATCGAGGGAAATTTTTTAGCTGTACAAAATAATCCCTTGTGTAAATACCGTTCACCAGAGAGAAGGAGGTCATCTTCCCCCACCCCAACTTACTTTCCTCCCCTCGAACCTACTTCCCTTATCAGAAACATCTGTGCACTTTGAACTGATACGGTACAATATCTGATATGTAGGACGGTGTTCCAATGTTATCCATGATGTATGTATGGAAACCATTACCTAATGACTATACTTCCCTTATCAGAAACATCTGTGCACTTTGAACTGATATGGTACAATATCTGATATGTAGGACGGTGTTCCAATGTTATCCATGATGTATGTATGGAAACCATTACCTAATGACTGGCGGACAAAGGACTGCTTTTTCATTTGTCTGGGTCCCCCATTTCATTATTGTAACTTACGTGATTGTGTAATCGTGTATAGAACTATACAAGGAGTAGATAATACCACAGGTCAAACGGTTATTGACAGCGAAAAATTGATAGCAATGAAAAGAATACCTTAAGCAAATCGATTATGTAATAATACAATACTTATTATTTTCATATTATTTTTACACAATTTAGTTACATAGGCCCCTTGTAGCAAATAAATAAGGTGGTCTACAGTTCTTTCAGGAAGCTGTTTCTTTAAGAAACGTATCAGGACAGCAATAGAACCAGGGTCGTTTTTGAGTACTACCTACTACAATACGTCCATTGAAAAGTTCATGACAAATTTTTGATAGACCTATTGACGAACTATTAAAATTAAACCCACCAACATAGAAGTTTATTATGATTTCTAGAACTTTCTGGGAACATATTTATTTCAGCAATTTTTTCAGCCCTCCTGTATAGTTTACGAGGACTTTTGCCTAAACGTTTCACCCCCCTTCTCACACAAGTATTAAAGCTCCTTTTTTATTAAAGAACAGAATGTTATTGTTTATAGCCCGCTAGAACTCACATCGACAAGTTTACAACCGTCTTATATTTTCTCTTTTTCAAGTGGCATTACATACAAGGCACTTACATATGTATAATATTTACACAATTAAAAATAAATAAATATATTACATAATTTTCCTCGCCTTTCCGTTTTGGCATTAATAATAATAATAATAATAATAATAATAATAATAATACTCATTGGTGTCAGTAGGTATTTGTCACCTGTTTCTGTTTCTAGTCTTTCCTTCGTAATCTGATTGATTAATTGATTATGGCTAGATTTTTTTTTAATGTTCGTTTTAGGTCAGTTGAGTTTTCACATGTGATTGATTAATTGATTATGACGTAATGTTATGTCTCTTTTATAAAGCGTGGTTTTGGTCGGCAGACTTTTTCAAGGTGATTAATTGATTATGGCTAGATTTTTTTTTTTTTTTTTTATGTTCGTTTTAGGTCAGTTGAGTTTTCGCATGTGATTGATTAATTGATTATGACGTAATGTTATGTCTCTTTTATAAAGTGTGGTTTTGGTCGGCAGACTTTTTCAAGGTCAATAAATAATCGACCATGAAAAAGACAACTAATATATTTCCAAAAACAAGAAATAAAGTCTTATTATTAGAATTATTTTTAACCTCATCAGTGGTGTAGTGTGATTAGCACGGTAGACTCTGGATCTGGAGGTTCGTGGTTCGAGTCCAAGTCAAGTAATAAAATTTAGCGTTGTGTAAACGACATTTGTGACAAGCATTTGTGCTCAAGTGCTTAATCTTAATACAACTAAAATTGATTTTTAAATGAGTGTAAATTGTACGTGCGTATTAGCTTTTATTATGTAATTCAGTGTTCAAAAACGATTAAATGCGGCCAGCCGATTAAAATTCCCAGCTCATGCATCTGTGCATCGCGTGATATCTCGTTATCTCAAGAGGTTCTTCTTTAACACATCTCGAAAGGTTCTTCTTTAACACATCTCGAGAGGTTCTTCTTTAACATATCTCGAGAGGTTCATCTTTAACACATCTCGAGAGGTTCTTCTTTAACTTAACACATCTCGAGAGGTTCTTCTTTAACACATCTCGAGAGGTTCTTCTTTAACTTAACACATCTCGAGAGGTTCTTCTTTAACACATCTCGAGAGGTTCTTCTTTAACTTAACACATCTCGAGAGGTTCTTCTTTAACAGAAAAAACTAAAAAAAAAAAAAAAAAACCTTAAAAAAAAAAAAAAAAAAAAAAAAAAAAAAAAAAAAAATCGAACAGAAAGCGCAAAACATAAAATTAAAGAGACGAAACAGCATCTGTTACAAAATGAAGCCAAGGGTTTTAACCAAGGGATATTAAAATAAATCATCAACTGATTGATAGATAGATAGATACAAAATAATAAATATGTCTAGTGGCGCTGTCAAACTTTGACTTGGCGGGGCGGAGCGCTACTCCTTGATACATCAAACAACTGAAATCTTCATCAGACATGGATCGACCTAGCTGTATAGATCAAATAAAACTCAGCCGATATCAATGATAATAACAGGTTATACCTACTGACTAGTCTGGCTGGGGTACTTTAAACAGGGAGCATACTAGCCTGAATTTCCCTTGCTAAATAAATAGCAGTGCGGAGGGCATCCACTCGTAAAATTTGTAGCCCAAAGCAATCAACCTAGTTAGGGCTGATTAAGAGGTTGACGAAAAGTGCAGACCTCGTCTGTACACGGGAAAAGGCGAAGAAAAAGAAGAACAAGACTTACCAATTCCCGCTGTAGTGGAAGTAGAGTTAGTAGGGGTGGATGTGGGATAGAAGGTAACTTCTTGTCTAGTGACATCACGCTGGGTCACGTCAGGAGGGTAGAGAATGCCATCTTCCTGAAACAATAAGTCCAGACACCGTTCTCATGAGCAAATACACCTACGAGTATGTGCAGGACCGTACCCAGGATTTTGTCGAGGGGGACCCGAGAGTCCAAACACAAATGGACGGGAGTGGATGCTCCAAATTTTCGGAGTCTCCCTATGGTAAAAGAGAAAAATGAAGCTCGAGGGAGGACCTCGGCCCCCTAGACCCCCCCCTAATACGGCTTTGAGTATCTGTATCTGTGGAATACCCGAGTCTGAGTTTGTCGTTTAGAAATCTAGCATGTGCGAGATGCTGCAATGAAATTAAGGCCCAGACAGAACGTACGAGCATCTAGGATGCATTTACTATGATATGTCCGTATGTTTAATGTACATACCATCTTAATATTCGTATCTCTACACTATCTACGCTACGTTTGTATGCTATAACGATATTTCAATGAACTCAAGTTGAAAGTCGGCAGGAAATAATATTGTTTTGGAATGAAAAACATTCTGAACATAAAAAGCATCTGTCAGAATATTAAAGAGAAAAAAGTAATAATCTCAAAAGAAGAAAATAAATCACCACCGGCATTTTTTGGTGTTATTAAAATTCAATCCATGTAAATACATATTTTCTAACCCAGAATGGAAATATTTCCTTCTAGCTATGCTTTCTGTTGCACCTCTTCAGGGTTACTGAGATCAACATTACAGAGAATACTGAGGTACGTTGTTTAGATTGTGAGCTGAGCATTTATTCTCTACTCTCAACTCAACTTCACTTTCATGAACACACTCAAACCAGGGTAAATAGATATGTGTGTCATATGTAGTAAGTACTGAAGAGGGGATGTGAAAATATTTTATGCAATATTACAGTAGAATGTAATAAAATTACATGAAGCGTGCCGGGAGGCGCGTGAACGCCAAGAGCTTGAAATGATGTTCGCGCGGAGCGGCGGCTTATATGGAGACATACGAGTAGCTACCGGGTATTTTCATCGCATCGTCTTTGTAAAGTTCGAGGACTTTTGCAGAAAGCTCAAGTCCTGAGAAACGTGAACATTTTCGAGATTTTTCAAATAACTTTATCCTTGGCACACTATAATAAATATTAATAAAAAAAATAACTTTATCCTTATCCATCGCGCATCGGTACATCAGAAGCTTCCAAAAAAAAAAACGGATTTAACCCTGATTAAATTCAACATCAACGTGACATAAAACTGCCAGAAGTTCTCTAAATTAACAAAATAATATATAAAAGAATTTAGGTACCTAGACATAAAAACCCAGAGAAGTGTTTATTAACTGAGTAGAAATGATATGACCTCAACAGCTCAACACTCTGTATGTGAATAAGTCTGATTCAGATTAGTCTCAACTGACCATTTCCTTTTCTGTCGTTTTGTCTTAGGTTAGGTGTCATCGAAAAATTCAAAAGGGGAGCCTCCTCTCAGTCAAACTGTCAAACAGTTCCTTGTACTACTATACTAGCACAAGGAACTGTTTAACAAAAAGCAGGGATTTTTTAAAAGGCTCGACCAGATTTTGGGAATCAGACGTTGTGTTCTCAGTGCAAGATATGTATAATGTCATATCTTTGATTTTCACTTGCAGGTCTGTATTCTGTATGGTCTTAATAACATTGCTAATTAAATTCCTGTACTGAAAAACTTGCTGGAAATATTAAAACTCATAAATAGATCATTAGCCTGTTTTATTACAGGCATTAAAATTGAAACAGATTTCTTTAATTATGAAATTATTACTATCGAACTACGGGTACAATATTAAACATAAACATAGGTAGTATAGGAACATAGTTAATATGAACATAGTTATACATAAATACATACAGTGTACTCGCCAACCCCCATCAGATCCATAGGAAGAAAATTTTGTACCTTATGAGGTAGAAAAAATGTACCTCAGCTCCGGCTCTATACGGGTACAATATTAAACATAAACATAGGTAGTATAGGAACATAGTTAATATGAACATAGTTATACATAAATACATACAGAAGAGTATTTACAAAAGTGTATTTTTACTTTCTTTATTTCATTCATAATCGAAAGCGATTTAGAAAGCAGGATTCCTAAACATAAATATACAAAATAAAATCAGTTCTGTTGCATCCATGATTCAAGTAGCTGCACAGATCAACATGTGAGAGGTTGTTTGCTTTTAGATGGTCGCTTAAAATCACGAGCGCTTTTGTTTTCTGCGAAGAAATCCAGAATCTCTTGAAGGGTTCTGTCTTCAGTTTCTGGCACGTAGAAATAAATGTATATGAATCCTAGAAAAGACACCAAGGTATAAATGAACAAGGTGCCGTGCAGACCAAACCAGGAGGTGAGATTGATGTAAGTTTTGGTAGAAATGAAGTTGACAACAGATGAAGAGGCTGCTGTTATTCCAGAAGCAATACCTCGAACTTGTAGTGGGAAAACCTCCGAAAGTAACATCCAAGGCAATGGTAACATTCCGTACCCAGACACCCAGAAACATGTGCAGAAAATAGTCAAGGGAATCCAGCCTGGCCATTGTAAATTCATAGCACATATACTTAACATTAGAGTGAAGAACGTGTTTATACCAGTACTCCAGAGTGTCATACCTCGCTTTCCCAACTTGTTAACGGTGATTGTGCTCACAAAGGATCCTGTAATACTTAGTATGCCTGTCAACACCAATACCCATTCTGATTTCATCGGGAGTCCAAACGTCCTGAAGATTTCTACGAGGAACGGCCTCATGGGTTGGAGAGAAGCGATAATGGTGATGAAGAATAGAATCATTATCATAATGAAAGGTCGGACAATTTCCGGTCTTACCAAATAATTGAGGAGTTTAGAAAGCTGACTAGACTTTCTTTGGTCTGTCGTGTATTCAGAATCCGCCACATACAAAGTAGCACTATTTGTATCTTTCACCAACTGTTCGAACTCTACCCGTACTTTGTGTTTTTTACTCCAACCTCGAACCCATCTTAGAGAGCGTTCGGCTTCTTCTAATCGTCCTTTAGAAACAAGCCAGGTGGGAGATTCTGGAATAAACGCTATCATAATCATGGTGAGAATTGGAAATATTGCACTGATAAGAACGGTGGTTCTCCAATCAGTAAGAGCATAGATGAGGAATATGATGAACACACCAAAATTACACGCGGCACCTGCAAATAAGCTCAGGGATCCTCTCATACGAGGCTCACTGATTTCCCCTATATAGGAAATAATAGGAGCTTCACAACAGCCGACACTTAACCCCATACATACTGTCCCTAACATAATAATACTGACAGTCTCGGCAAGATAAAGCAAGATCCATCCGAGAAAGAAAGGAAAGCCTACCAGGATCATGAGCCTCTTCCGGCCAATATATTCTAGAAAGTATCCGCTAATGATGGATCCAAACGGATGAAACAAGAAAAGAATACTTCCCAACCATGAAGATTGTTCATCAGACAAAATCAAATCTGGCGATTCCAGTATGGTTTGATTGGATGCGACTTTGTGATCCAAAACTCCCACAACAACAGTGGGCATTCCAAAAGCCATTCCGAGTGAAAAGAGAAGGAAGTTTTGTGCGACTGAAGCGGTGAATTGAGAGCAAGCCGATCGGAATCCATATCTCACGTTTACTTTTTCTTTTTCCGCCTCACTCAGAATTTCCTTCTGACTGCTTGAATTATGCTCATCCATTTCAAACTGAATGTGAAAGCTTTGCTGACATTTTCAAATGGTTTTGCAAACGGCTTATATTCTCGCTCGGTGACAGGCAGGTAATCTTTGAACAAAAAACAAAAACAAGGGAAAATAAAAATAAAGAAATAATAACGGTACCTAAAAAACCTTCAGTTAAAAAAGGAATAACATGGCTTCACATCCAGCCACACTGGACATGGCTTAAATTTACTTTTCATTACCTTTGAAGTTTCATGGCGATAAAACAAATGAACGTCCATGCAATAGGACTTATATTCCTAATTAAAATTACAAAAGCTCTTACCTGTTTCTTGCGTTGAAGATTCACTTCGAATACTCTTTTCCGGTTTCTGATAAAGGTTTAAATAACAGTTTGAATTTATTCAGTCACAACACAGACAGTAGTAACACGGTAATCAATAGCAGTCTCTCACGTGTAGAGTTCTCACCCTGGAAATGAATAGACTCCGAGTGTGGCGTGAATGTCAATTGGACTAGGACTGTCAACACACATTTGATTTGATTAAGATGTGTCTTAACTCGAGGAGATAATTTTCATGTTTACCTATTTGTTTTACCTTTCTGAGTGCGATTAATTTTCCTCCCAATAAATCTTGGGAGGCACACAAGGAACTAAACGCTGTAGGTAAGTCACTAATTCACTATACTATTTACAGTCACAGTTTACAGTTCCGTAAAACTTAAAATTAGAAATATTAAAGCCCTAAAGATTAAATAAAAAATATGGGCTTAAAGAGTGGAAGTAGGATCTGCAGATTTCCCCCTAAGGAAAAATAGAGTGAGCTTTCAAGTATGACAGTTAAGTAGGTATAGGACAGAAAGGGGGACACGAACCGATTCGGCAGGTTCTTCTCACCTTCATAGATCGGATTCCTCTAAAGATAAACTTTTGAAATTCAGGGCACATATTTAGGTGAGGTATATAAACATACCTTGAAAATTTGAGCTTTTAATACCAAGTAGTTCCGGAGATATAGAGGCGCAAAAATCGCAATTTTTTTACTCATTCACTCACTCACTCACTCACTCACTCACTCACTCATCAAAATGTTGAGGCACTTCCCGATGTCGTAGAAACTTGAAATTTAATTTCATCGCTCTACGACAAACCGTTCTTGAGATATTTTGTTCACAACTTTCTACTTTTTCCCATTTAAACTTGTAGTACGTACGTAACGTACGTACGTACGTTACGTACAGACCATGGGCTAAAAACCACTTTTTTGGCATCAGGGGTTATCTGAAAATCGGCAAAAGTTGCACTGGGCGCCGCCCACAGGCGGAAATAACCGCTTTTTGGCGGTTTTCACCAAACGGTTAGAGATGTCGAAAAAGTTATGAGAGTAGACCCCCCCAAAACCATACCTAAAACCCCCCAAAAATCAGTTTTTATTAACATCAGGACAACGGTTAGCGGTGTTTTACCGTATTTTTCGACATTTCGACCGATATTTTGCTGATGATTAAAGACTTAGTTAAGTACATACCTATCAAAAATGATATGGTAGTAGATGTTGACATCTACTGACAAAAATGATAAACAACAAGAAACTGTGCAAACTGTGAAGCTGATAAGGGACAAAAGCATGTAAGTGCACATCAGTGGTTGATTTGAATTTGTAGGTAGATAAATAGGTATAATCTGTGTTAAACAAAATTGAAGTTTTCATTAAAATTAGATCAATTGAACAGATTAAATTAAATATTTAAAGTATTGAACAATGAAATCTAGCATATTTGAAATGCTATAAGGTGTAGGTAAGTAGGAAGGTATGGTTTACGCATACACCGTCAGGATTGTTCAGAAAATTTATTGAGAAACTTTCGTCTTTTTCGAAGAATGAAATGATTTAAGTTTCTAAACAAAAGCTTTGGTAATGAACAGAGGAAGGGGAGGTGAGAAAATGAAAACTTTGTTAGTTAATTGAAATTAAGAGTGTTATATTCAGATGCCTATTTTTAGGATTTCAAGTTTCAAAGTACGTCTTTAGTTCATTTATAATATTTTATCTTTCATGGTGCTACTTGAAATGATGATTATGACACTGGGTGTCTCTATCATTGCTACAGACAGGGCTACTGTAACTGATCCCAGTAATCTAAGAGATAACCTTAACCGTCAGTAAATTGTTGAAAGAATGCTCTGAGAGTTGACAATTGAAACAACAATTAGTCGTACACATACAGGTATGAAACAAACCCAACACTGTGTAGGCTGGGATCACAAAGTCCGATTGCCAGTCTAGTTAGATTGGAGGGTATTCCCCCAGGGCGAACTTTATCCTAAATAGATAAGGTTCGTTTTCGGAACGGCTGGCTTTCTCCTCTCCTGTCCTCCTTCTCTCTTCGATTTCGAGACGATAGGACCGCCACTGTTACAGTTCCTTCTATGAAACCTTTTTCCAAGTACTTAACATCTAGCATTCCAGATATCTAGCGAACCGAAATAAAGACCTTACAAAGAGTTCTGATCAGTTGTTTTTTTTTTTACTTTTTTACCTTGTTACTTCCATCTTTAACCTATGAGTTTGATAGTTGTTATATTCCCAGTAGTTCCGGTCAACATATGAGATCGAAACAATAAGTCACGATGGATTTAAGAGGTTTATTTCGTTGCTACAAGTTACAGGTACATTTCGGATAAAGGATTAAAGACTACCATGACATAACTCAAGATTCCCAAAGGTTATTTGTAAAATAAATAATACATTTCTCTCTTTCTTATTCCCTGAGGTCTTACTCTCCACTCCACATTTTTGGTTGTCCTCTGACTTTTTCTATACTAGGTTGTTTGAAGTTTAAATCCAATGTATCTAAATACAGTGTGTCGCAGAATAATTGTAATAATACATACGCAGAATAATTGTAATAATACATACGAGTACAATACAACATTCAAACACAATGCAGTAATATTAGGTCTATCACAGCTATCACACTTTAATAAATGTATAAATTTGTGTTCATCATTTTGTTCGAACTTTTATTTTAAGAGATTTCTTCAAAGTTAAATAAGACAGACATAGAAAATACATACGAGTACAATACAACATTCAAACACAATGCAGTAATATTAGGTCTATCACAGCTATCACACTTTAATAAATGTATAAATTTATGTCCATCATTTTGTTCGAACTTTTATTTTAAGAGATTTCTTCAAAGTAAAATAAGACAGACATAGAAAAAAAAACACTCCGGCCTGAAAAATACAATAAATGACATGGTGATTTCATTCCTTCTGGAACACCCTGTATAAAAAGAGCTTTTAGAACAGCATAAGCTTGAAGGTTACCAAACCTTCTGGAACACCCTGTATAAAAAGAGCTTTTAGAACAGCATAAGCTTGAAGGTTACCAAAAAAAGAAAAGAGGATTAGGTACCTATATTGCTCGTAAATACGTGAGTCTGTTAGTATTGAAAAATACCACCTTGTTAGCTCCCCCTCCTTCCGCCATATTGCTGTCCTTATAAAAGTTCTACCCATTCCCAGAACAACTGTTGTTAACATTTCAAATGTTAACTTTACCTTTGAAAGAGGTAAAAATATTATTTTGCTTTCTAATAGTCGGTTTCATTTCGTTTATTATTTTGCTTTCTACTATAGTTGTCCTGTAGCTTTCTACTACATATAGCCAAAGGACTCAAAGGAGAAGAATGCTCTTGCCCACCTATCAGCCTGTGACTTGAAGGCAGATATTTAAGAATATGAACAAATTAAAATACAATTAGTATTCATATGTATAATTTTTTCTACTATAGTTGTCCTGTAGCTTTCTACTACATATAGCCAAAGGACTCAAAGGAGAAGAATGCTCTTGCCCACCTATCAGCCTGTTACTTGAAGGCAGATATTTAAGAATATGAACAAATTAAAATACAATTAGTATTCATATGTATAATTATTTATCTACACACCTATAATATTACACCCACACTAAAACGCTGGAAAAACAGTTACAGCCGACAAACAATAAGTTTCAAAAGTAACACTCTCCTCACAACGTTTCTCACTCTGTGATATGTTATTTATTCGCAGGTAGAAAGGTCACATTCTGCAGAAAAACTAATCCGTTGATTGCTAAAACGCTGGAAAAACAGTTACAGCCGACAAACAATAAGTTTCAAAAGTAACACTCTCCTCACAACGTTTCTCACTCTGTGATATGATATTTATTCGCAGGTAGAAAGGTCACATTCTGCAGAAAAACTAATCCGTTGATTGTGGCTTAGGAAAGTGGTATAAAAAGTTTTCCTCTGTCGTGCGACAAAATCGCGCGACAATGTCGCGCGACGTCACCTGTTTCCACTTGCAACATTTGTCGCGCGATCGACGACATTCGACCGGTTTTAGCGTTACCTAGGTTAAGCTACGCCGAACAAGGCCAATAAATGGATGGGTGACCTAAAGGAATAAAGGGAGAACGGGCTATAGTCTTAATTTCAAATCATTACATGAAAGTAAAATCGAAAAATCAAATCAAGAATAATAATAATAAACTGAATATTAAACAAATTAGGTAGGTACATAGGAGCTGATTTTCTTTAATCATGATCGAATAAACTACGGGCTAAAAAATTCCCGGAGGGACGGGCCCAGCTTGTTGTATTTAACCTAACCCTAATAACACTAATCACTGCTCGTTTGTGCCAGTTCCTTTGGTAGCAATATTCCACCGACGTGACTTCTGCTCAAGTACCACGAAAAATATTTTAATTTATTTTATTATTATTTTTTTTAAGCTGTGTATTCAACGTGATACGTGATATAGGGTGATAAAAATCATATATATATAAAAAAAAATTAAAAGCACAAGCTCTGCTTATACGGATGGGTATACCATTTATAAAAAAAAATGTATGTTCTGAGTTTTTTATCGATCAAAAATAAATGGAAACTTGTTAATAATAATAAACTAAAATGAAGAGTCGCGCGACACGTTTCCACTGGCATTGCTACGCGACATTCCTTTGATCCGGACCGACTTTCATCGGATAGAAGTCGCATGGTCGCACGACTTTTTTTCGTGTCGCGCGACACGTTTCCACTATGCGATTTTTGCCGCGCGACCCTGTCGCGCGGCAAAAGTCGCGTTGGTGGAAATCCACCTTTAGGAAAGTGGTATAAAAAGTTTCGTAAATGTGGGAAATTCAATTTAAAGCAGAGTTTTAGTCGACAAATGCTGAGATGGGGTCTACCATTTAACAGTCATGGAACCAAATTTGATTTATCTCCAACTTTCTGAATGTTGCGTAAAACTACAGTTACTTTGACTTTTGTGGGATTTGGTTTTTGAAGGTGTAATAAATTATAATAGAAGGTGTAATTCTTCTTTTCTCTCTTGGTAACCATTTAACAGTCATGGAACCAAATTTGATTTATCTCCAACTTTCTGAATGTTGCGTAAAACTACAGTTACTTTGACTTTTGTGGGACTTGGTTTTTGAAGGTGTAATAAATTATAAATTATAATAGAAGGTGTAATTCTTCTTTTCTAACTCTTGGTTACTACAGTTACTTTGACTTTTGTGGGACTTGGTTTTTGAAGGTGTAATAAATTATAAATTATAATAGAAGGTGTAATTCTTCTTTTCTCTCTTGGTAAAACTGGAAATAGTTGAACTTACTGAAGTATTGTTTTACAGGTTTACACAATAACCTCTACCAACATCTAATTGAAAACAATACACTAGAACTAAGTAGGTACGCATTTTGACAGGAATACAAATTTGTACAAAAAAAGGTGAAGGGATGAAAAATGAGAAAATGAAATTTATAGTCGAACTTACTGAAGTATTGTTTTACAGGTTTACACAATAACCTCTACCAACATCTAATTGAAAACAATACACTAGAACTAAGTACGTACGCATTTTGACAGGAATACAAATACTCCTGTTGGCAGTCGCTCTGTTTACAGGACTACTCGAGGGAAACACCCTATACAACGTGTATCATAAAGGTAGGTAAAGTAGCGAACATGAACCGCTACGACTTGTTACTCCTGTGGGCAGTCGCTCTGTTTACAAGACTACTCGAGGGAAACACCCTATACAACGTGTATCATAAAGGTAGGTAAAGTAGCGACCATGAACCGCTACGACTTGCTACTCTCTGGACCGTCGCTCGAGCTAAACTTTTTTTCTCATACACGTAGAAGATACATGTAATTTAACACCTCCGAAAGTAGAGTACAACCATCTGTTATGTTAGAATCTGAGCGCACGGCAGTGCGCCAGGCCAAGTTCCAGTAAGCACGCCTGTGTATCTTTACACGAACCGATTCGGCAGGTTCTTCTCACCTTCATAGATCGGATTCCTCTAAAGATAAACTTTTGAAATTCAGGGCACATATTTAGGTAAGGTATATAAACATACCTTGAAAATTTGAGCTTTTAATACCAAGTAGTTCCGGAGATATAGAGGCGCAAAAATCGCAATTTTTTTACTCATTCACTCACTCACTCACTCACTCACTCACTCACTCATCAAAATGTTGAGGCACTTCCCGATGTCGTAGAAACTTGAAATTTGGCAGGATGATAGATCTTGATGAGTAAGTAAAGGGAAAAATCTGAAATTCGGCAAATCCCCTGATTCCAAAAAAGTGGTTTTTAGCCCATGGTCTGTACGTATGTATGTACGTACGTACGTACGCACGTACGTACGCACGTATGTATATTTAAACCTGTAGTACGTACGTACGTACGTACGTTACGTACGTAACGTACAGACCATGGGCTAAAAACAGTGAGAGAGAAAAGAGGGAGGGAAGGAGCGAACGAGAGAGATATAGAGAGAGAAAAGGAGGGAAGAAGCGAACATCGTGTATAAGCGTTATGTATGGGAAAATAAGACATCTAAAAAAAAAAAAAACTTCAGAAATTTCAACAATTTCTTTTCTAAAGCTACCAAACTCGTACAAGTTTGCGGTGGAGCTAATGTTGAATACGGGGTTTTAGGTTGCGGGGGATTATGTAGAAATTTAAATTACTTATTTTTTACTTTCTCGTGTTTTTCAAAATATTTCTGAAAGTAGCGCAGACAGCAGATTTGGAGGTACGTATATGATAAGTTTGTCGATCCCGTGTGAGAAGAAGTGTGTAGGTATGTTGGGAGAAAGAGGGTATTTCTTATGGGGGGACTAAAAAACGTCAATATCTCGGGAACGGTTTGGAATTTCGGGATTTTTCGATTTTTTCCACTTAAATTACTTATTTTTTACTTTCTCGTGTTTTTCAAAATATTTCTGAAAGTAGCGCAGACAGCAGATTTGGAGGTACGTATATGATAATTTTGTCGATCCCGTGTGAGAAGAAGTGTGTAGGTATGTTGGGAGAAAGAGGATCAGCAAAAGGGAAAAGTAGACTTCATATCAAACACTAGGGGTTAGGACTATTACAAAGTTGCTTGAGTTTCACATTTCAATTTTTGCAAGGATCAGGATTACGGCTTCATCAGATGTTGAGTAGGTATGACTTAATATTATTTTACATACGAGTTTCACATTTCAATTTTTGCAAGGATCAGGATTACGGCTTCATCAGATGTTGAGTAGGTATGACTTAATATTATTTTACATACCTTAAAACAGTAAAACAAGAACTCAAATCAAATCAACGATTGGGTTCTTGTAATGCATACTGCATACTCAATTTGGTAGACTTCATATCAAACACTAGGGGTTAGGACTATTACAAAGTTGCTTGAGTTTCACATTTCAATTTTTGCAAGGATCAGGATTACGTCTTCATCAGATGTTGAGTAGGTATGACTTAATATTATTTTACATACCTTACTTCCAGTATGTACACATATTCTGTAAGCCCCAGTAGCTTAGAGGTAGACCGACTCCTAATCTGGAGAGCTAGAGTTTGGGGTTTTGTAGTTTGTACGTACAATATGAGAAAATACCTTAAAACAGTAAAACAAGAACTCAAATCAAATCAACGATTGGGTTCTTGTAATGCATACTGCATACTCAATTTGCTACATGGCATCCATACAAATTTAACCATAATAAAGACAGCAATTTTACGGAGCATAAAAAATAAGAAACTAGCTAAGAAAGAGGTACATACATAGACATAATACCCTTGTACCCTGCGGTAGAGCTTATTTTTTTACCTTATACTACGTAAAGGGAACAACCGGCAAGTATGATTTCTTGTATGTACTTACAAATAAAAGCACAATACATATTTTAGGTATTTAGGTATGTTTTATCATGCTTGTACTATGTACCTACATGTTTTTCTTTTGATTTTTTCCCCCAAGATTTTCCACGATTTTTTTTTTACATACTTGTAACTCGATATTGTAAAAGCTTTTGTTACAAGAAGCAAATATTTCTAATCTTGATCCTTTTTTACTTTCTATTACTACAGTATAGCGGAGCTATACTAGTAATGAAAGTATTGCAATCGGTCCAAATTTTCAAAATTGGGAAACCTTGTACCCTGCGGTAGAGCTTATTTTTTTACCTTATACTACGTAAAGGGAACAACCGGCAAGTATGATTTCTTGTATGTACTTACAAGTAAAAGCACAATACATATTTTAGGTATTTAGGTATGTTTTATCATGCTTGTACTATGTAACTACATGTTTTTCTTTTGATTTTTTCCCCCAAGATTTTCCACGAATTCTTTTTTACATACTTGTAACTCGATATTGTAAAAGCTTTTGTTACAAGAACAAATATTTCTAATCTTGATCCTTTTTTTATCGTGAAGTCAACCAAATAATGAGAAAACTCTCTAATGCCAAATGAATTTCACCTAATAGTAATCCTCTGTTATCACGGTGGCCAAATTATCAAATAAATAAGGCACAAAATCCCACGCCTCGGTTAAGATACGAACCAGCGGCCTCCCGCTTACATAATCTCCTGTAGCATCATAACCTTGTGCTATATGCTCCTTTTTTTTTCTTCCTTAATCTCCTCTGTTTTCGGTAGAATCATAAATTTAACTGCGTGACAGCTATAAACCACACACCGCTATTTTCCCAACCAAATATTTGTGGCTGATGTGTATGTATCACATATATACAGGGTGACTAAGTAGCATAACAAAGTGTTTCAGATGAATTTCTCAGACTTTAAACTTCCAGAGTCCAGACTGTCAATTGTTTGGTGTTCGTTTATAAACAAAAGGAGTTGTTGTATGTATAAAATTGTATACGAACAAAAAAGTTATTGAAAAGGCCATTTCCTATGTAAAGTCATGTAAAAAGCCAGTTCCAAAGCTTATAGGAAGTAAGAGAGACAGAAACAATAAATAAGTTGCCTTCCAGGAAAAGCAAAACAAACAAACGGGGGGAAAAAATGGTCACACGTGCAGCAAATCAATGTTTATCCCTCAAATTCAAGAGAGAAAAGTGTGAGAGACCCTATATGTCCTTTTGTTCCATGGTGCTGATTGACGGTGTGTGTCAAACTTACAGGTGGGGGAAAACTACATTTTGGTCTAACTTCATTATTCACAGGATATACGTACATACCTATGTACATTAGTATGTATTCGTATAGAAACTATGTAATCTATGTATGAAGATGGAGGTTAGAATGATACAATAGGGAGACGGAGGGAAGGAGAGAGAGAGAGAGGGAGAGAGAGAAATAGTGAGCACTAATTAGATTTTCTCGGTGAGTTGAATTCATTCTTAACAAGTTTTTCTGCATAACTCTCAAGTGTGAGGGAGTGAGAGAGAAAAGAGGGAGGGAAGGAGCGAACGAGAGAGAGATAGAGAGAGAAAAGGAGGGAAGAAGCGAACAAGAGAGAGAGAGAGAAGCCTCACTCTTAACCTCGGTACTCCAAAATAGAAGGTAATTGGGAGATAGAACTAACACGAACGGAGGGAGAGAAAGATTTACCTACTTGAGGGAATGAGGGCATAGCGAGAGAATTGGTGAGTGAGAAAAAGAAGTGGGCACTTCACAGTAACCTACATAAATATAATTCCCGAGACCAAAATATGAATTTGATTTCTCACTATCTCAAAAACTCAAATGTAAAAAAAGAGCTTACTTCTCGCTGAGAAAAGTTAACAAAATCTTATGAAAAGTTAACTTTTAGATTTAGACTAAGCTTTAAAATTCCCCTCTTATGTGTCAAGCCCTATTATAGCTGAGCTGTCCGTACCAGAGGGCGTGGGGGCAAAATTCAATGGAAATTCAGAACCCGCAGTATTTAGCACAGTGAAACTTTTGAAGACAATGATAAGTATGATAACGTTGAAACCTACTCTTGTCTCGTGCTATAAACTTGCGAACTTGAGATATGCTTTGAACACCTACACAAGAGAAAAACAATTAGTTAATGCTCCCCTGATTTCGCAAATATTATAAACGAACTTTCGTTCTAAGTTTTGTGAAAACTCTGATAACAACAGTTTTCATTACATTGGAAGGGAAAGCTCAAGAAAGTTCGAGTTTTGTACTAATTGTTTGCGTATTGAAATGATTGATAGCAGAGCTAGAGAACTTTTTACAACAGGCTGGCTCTACTTGCTTACATTTTACGTACAATGTGGCCTTTGTTCGAATACATTATACATCCAATCTTGCCTTTGTTTTAATATATGTACATTACTCGTATACATGTAGAATGGCCTTTGTTCTAGTGAATTATGATTCCAGTGCGCCCTTTGGTCTCACACCTACTTTATATTTAGTATGTCTTTTGTTCTAACACATTAGATATTCAGAGCGGCTTTTTCCGATTTCAAAAGGAATCATAAATATAATTCCCGAGACCAAAATATGAATTTGATTTCTCACTATCTCAAAAACTCAAATGTAAAAAAAGAGCTTACTTCTCGCTCAGAAAAGTTAACAAAATCTTATGAAAAGTTAACTTTTAGATTTAGACTAAGCTTTAAAATGCCCCTCTTATGTGTCAAGCCCTATTATAGCTGAGCTGTCCGTACCAGAGGGCGTGGGGGCAAAATTCAATGGAAATTCAGAACCCGCAGTATTTAGCACAGTGAAACTTTTGAAGACAATGATAAGTATGATAACGTTGAAACCTACTCTTGTCTCGTGCTATAAACTTGCGAACTTGATATGCTTTGAACACCTACACAAGAGAAAAACAATTAGTTAATGTTTGATGAACAATTTGGTACTTGTAAAGGATGGGAAAAATAGTTCCATTTTAATTACGGGAAAAAATCGAATTCAAGGAAGACAAGGTCTCAAACTATAATCTCATTCTGGTTGACAAAGAACAAACCTGTTTTCAAAGTTTTTCGTTGTTTCCGAAATACAATTAAAGTACAAAACACAACAACTTCAAGCATCTTGACAACTTGAAATAAAATATAAGTACAACCTCCCAAGTACAATTCTTTCCTCCCCACCTGAATAGTTCTGTACCCAGTACCAATCTTGCAAAAATAAAAGGAAAATAAATAAATTGAATTCGTTTTTCCAATTATTTCTTTCTACCTCTCAGGCAAACAAAATACCGGATGAATGGCATCTCCGTCAAGTATTTGTTTATTTTTTTACGACTTTTCTTTTGTTTTAATAAACATCAACTTCATTTCCAATTCTTTTCTCAGAAACGTATTTCTTTTTCTCGTCTGGAAATTTCGTATTCCATTTTCATTTCTCGAATTAAATTTTAAACTTGATTAAATTAGACTCAATTTCCAATCTGACATATTTCGAAACGAACTTTACTGAAATAGGAGGAAGAGGACAAGGAGAAGAAAAGGCAGAAGCAGTTTTACAGGGCGATCCAATACGGAGGTTGTAAATAACACGTTATAAGTTACGATACGTCGTAATGTTCATATCGTTTTGTATACCTAATGCTCATTTCCAAATGAATTTGATGCATATTATTACGTCAGAGGGGAAGACTCATGTTTCGTTCGTATACCCAACATTTTTATTCCAGGCGCCTCACAGAAAATATAAACGTTTTCAATTAGGCAGAACACACACTCAGAGAGCAGAGCACAATTTTCCATCACAGATAATAAACATCAGAGACAGTGGTTTTATAATTGCAATGTTAATATTTAATGAGACAGAGGCAGAGGACCACTTGTGTCCAAAGTCCGTGCGTTATATTAAAGTCAGTGTCGTGGACCGGAATAGATGGAAAATATTCACCCTCGTATTCGTATAAGCTTAACCCATCCCTTGGGGCAATTGCCCCAACACCTAAGCCTCAGAGTGGGCTTTTTGTGTATGGAGTTAAGCTAAATATTTACCATATCCAGCACACTTTTGACACCGAAGTATTTTGTAGTCTCGTGAACACGAAAATTGAGTAATTCCCGATGTTTCTGCCCCGACTGTTTCACAGATACGTTGAAACCTAGTGAGTTTTTGAATATTAATGAGAACCTGGCAACTTACTACGTGCGTATTCCATTTTCATTTCTCGAATTAAATTTTAAACTTGATTAAATTAGACTCAATTTCCAATCTGACATATTTCGAAACGAACTTTGCTGAAATAGGAGGAGGAGGAGAAAAGGAAGAAGCAGTCTTACAGGGCGATCCAATACGGAGGTTGCACGTAACACGTTACAAGTTACAAAACCTACATCGTAAAGTTCATTTCATTTGGTATACCTAATATTCATTTCCAAATTAATTTCATATGTACATATTATTACATCAAAGGGGAAGACTCATGTCTTTTCCTCACGGAAATACTCATGAGATAAGCGAGGTGCTAGTGCAGTATATGAAACACAGGGCATGGGAACATGGACGTGAGTGAAATAAAAAAAACTTTAATGTTGATCCCAGGGGACTGTTTCATCGAGTGTGTTATTCAGATGAGCCCTCAGCTATGATTATTTCATAGAATAATCACAGATAATAAACATCAGAGACAGTGGTTTTATAATTGCAATATTAATATTTAATGAGACAGAGGCAGAGGACCACTTGTGTCCATAGTCCGTGCGTTATATTAAAGTCAGTGTCGTGGTTAAATATTTAGTTATAAACCTAGGTCTGTCTATTCAAAAGTCATGAACTAGCAATAGTTATATTATGATCATGATTTTCGGCTCTACTTCTAGCAGAATCAGTGAAGGTACAACTCACCCCAAAACACCAAAGGGCCGGAATAGATGGAAAATATTCACCCTCGTATTCGTATATAAGCTTAACCCATCCCTTGGGGCAATTGCCCCAACACCTAAGCCTCAGAGTGGGCTTCTTGTGTATCAAACTTTAATGTTGATCCCAGGGGACTGTTTCATCGAGTGTGTTATTCAGATGAGCCCTCAGCTATGATTATTTCATAGAATATTATTTATTATCAGATGGACCTAAGCTACGAATTTCCTATTGGGTATTATCAGTCGGATAATTCTAAGCTACCTTCAGAGTATAAATAAGATATGTCTTTAGCTTCCCTCTACTCTCTACCTTCTTTCGAAATATTCCCTCCTCTTCACTCCATTCCTCTCTACCTCTTCCCAACCTTCTTTCTTGCTCAATCTTAATTATTTTTCTTACATCCGCATCTTCTGTAAACAGATTCACAGCAGGAATTTGTTATTGCCAAGCTTAACAAACGTGGCCTTGGACGCAAGGACTAAAAGCTTAAGGCAAGGCGATATATTTTTTTTTCTTTTTCGGATTAAATATAATCTAGATTATTGTGTACCTAGTTCAGGTATTTTTCCCTCTCGTGAATCTGAACAGGAAAAGCACGGGTACTAGAGGCCAGGATACGAGGATTATTAGGAGAGTAGTAGATGTGGAAATGATATCTGGGTTCTGGAGCGGAGTAGATCATTAGAGGATTAGGAGAGTAGCGCGTGAGGGAAGTGAGGTGACAGGCAGGAGTAGGAGGTTGTAGAGCTAACTAAAGCGTTCTAATTGACACGGAAATACTCATGAGATAAGCGAGGTGCTAGTGCAGTATATGAAACACAGGGCATGGGAACATGGACGTGAGTGAAATAAAAAAACTTTAATGTTGATCCCAGGGGACTGTTTCATCGAGTGTGTTATTCAGATGAGCCCTCAGCTATGATTATTTCATAGAATATTATTTATTATCAGATGGACCTAAGCTACGAATTTCCTATTGGGTATTATCAGTCGGATAATTCTAAGCTACCTTCAGAGTATAAATAAGATATACATTTTTTGGAATATTAAAATTCAGATAAGTCCCTCTGACATTAATTTAATTTTACATGTGATAATCTTGCTGCTTTTATTTGAATAAGGTATCGTTGATATCTTAATTCCGGAGATACGAAATGCATTATCATTCATCCAGCATTTATCAACATCATTATGAACACTATTAACGTTAATAGTGCAATGTAAACGAAATGGTGATAATTAAGGAGAGAAAAAAGAAAAACGTTGAGAAGAAAGCAACGAGGTTTGTTAATAGAATGAGAGAGAAAGGAAAGGGAAATTGAAACAACAACGGAAAAAAGAGAAGGGAAGGTAAGGGAAGAAAAGAGTGGGAAGGAAAGTCTGCCAAGACTATGTGTTCTTGAAGTAAAAGTTAAAAATTATTATAATAGAAAAAAGTCGAGTTTTCAACTCGTTTATCTCTCCCTCCCTCCTTCTTTTTCTCTTCTTTCCTCTCTTCTCCTTTCCTTTCGTAAACTCTTTCACATCTTTTATCTCCCTGAACCTTACTTATTATCTCACTTTTACTTGTGTTCCTTGTTCTCTCTGATGTTTCTCACTTCTCATACCTTTAGCTGTCTTGTTGAACTCCTTTTTCCTATCCTTAATATTGTTTTTCTCTCCTATTTCCATCGTTTTTTCAGCATTAAGTACATCTTGAACACAAGGTCTTCTCACAGTTTTGTAACAGCCGGATCTACACCTAATGTAACAGATTGGATGAGTTGAATTTTCGGCTGTTCACCTGATGTGTTTTGAAAAAGGACTTTCAAAAAAAAAAAAAAAATTCACATTTTCCCCGAATGTTTTTTAAAAAAAGACTTTGGGAAAATTTCGAAAAAAAAAAAAAAAAAAAAAAAATCAGTAGATATTACCTATGTATGTAGATAGGTGCCTACATAAGTTATGTACGTACATATTTTGTTACGGCTATCCAAATAAATGCTTAGGTTAATCTATAATTCTATATAATATAATTACTGAAATAATTACTGAAATTTTAACAAAGTAATTAAAATTTATTAAAAATTCAGTCTCGAACAAACGAAAGCCTCATCTCTTCTTTGATTGAACGGGAACTACTCTTCATCCAAACCAGGATACTCGATCCTCGTATCCGAGACAAGCTTAACAAACGTGGCCTTGGACGCAAGGACTAAAAGCTTAAGGCAAGGCGATATATTTTTTTTTCTTTTTCGGATTAAATATAATCTAGATTATTGTGTACCTAGTTCAGGTATTTTTCCCTCTCGTGAATCTGAACAGGAAAAGCACGGGTACTAGAGGCCAGGATACGAGGATTATTAGGAGAGTAGTAGATGTGGAAATGATATCTGGGTTCTGGAGCGGAGTAGATCATTAGAGGATTAGGAGAGTAGCGCGTGAGGGAAGTGAGGTGACAGGCAGGAGTAGGAGGTTGTAGAGCTAACTAAAGCGTTCTAATTGACACGGAAATACTCATGAGATAAGCGAGGTGCTAGTGCAGTATATGAAACACAGGGCATGGGAACATGGACGTGAGTGAAATAAAAAAAACTTTAATGTTGATCCCAGGGGACTGTTTCATCGAGTGTGTTATTCAGATGAGCCCTCAGCTATGATTATTTCATAGAATATTATTTATTATCAGATGGACCTAAGCTACGAATTTCCTATTGGGTATTATCAGTCGGATAATTCTAAGCTACCTTCAGAGTATAAATAAGATATACATTTTTTGGAATATTAAAATTCAGATAAGTCCCTCTGACATTAATTTAATTTTACATGTGATAATCTTGCTGCTTTTATTTGAATAAGGTATCGTTGATATCTTAATTCCGGAGATACGAAATGCATTATCATTCATCCAGCATTTATCAACATCATTATGAACACTATTAACGTTAATAGTGCAATGTAAACGAAATGGTGATAATTAAGGAGAGAAAAAAGAAAAACGTTGAGAAGAAAGCAACGAGGTTTGTTAATAGAATGAGAGAGAAAGGAAAGGGAAATTGAAACAACAACGGAAAAAAGAGAAGGGAAGGTAAGGGAAGAAAGAGTGGGAAGGAAAGTCTGCCAAGACTATGTGTTCTTGAAGTAAAAGTTAAAAATTATTATAATTATAGCTATTAACGAAATTTATTTGCACGGGGAAATTATACCAATCTGCTTCTAGCTGTAGAGTAGAGGCACAGCTTCCCTTATAAAATTACCTTGAACTACAGGGCCTTTCTTATACCAAGGTAAAACTGTGTAAACAGAGAATACTCCCAGCCCAATCATAGGCTTTAACTTGAAAAATTCCCTTGAGCTACAAGCCTGAGTTCTAGCAATGATGAAGATAGAGAACAGAACTGTTTATAGGTTTATACTCGTATGTAATGTAGGTATTAGGTACTTATTAGTAGTTTACTTTTTTTTGCTTCATTGAGTTACGATACTGTTTATAGGTTTATACTCGTATGTAATGTAGGTATTAGGTACTTATTAGTAGTTTACTTTTTTTTGCTTCATTGAGTTACGATATACCTAGAAATCAATTTAATTTAAATTAGAAAATATTTCTACATTTGAAATTATACATTAATGCGGAGCTATATTTATCCAGTACATTAGGTACATTAGGTATACCTGTACCACTCTGAGTTAGTAACTCCTATGCCCAAGGGAATTAAAAATTTCCTCCGTGTTTTTTCTTCCGTTTTAAATGAAATAGGAATAGGTCGTACTGTGGATGCAGAAGTGGAAGACTTGGGGGAGAGAACTAGGAAAGATATTAAAAAGACTTTTGAAAAGTTTTGTTGCAAGCTTCTAGAGGTTAACGTGGGTTCCACAAGCAATAGGAACATGGGGAATTAAAATCAAGATCATGTTGCAGCTTTGAGAAGGGAAGGGGGGGGGGGGGGAGAGGGTAGGAGCCACATGGTCTGAGCTGTGATATAAGGGTACCTTTAGATTTGCAAGGGACCATTGTCAAATTTGCTTATTTTAATGAGCTTGTATTTTGAGGGCTAAATAAAAATATCCTTCAATATCTATGAACAACAATCGATTCAATTTTTTCCATCTCCATACAGACAAGTAAACTTTTAAAAAAGAAAACTTGACATCTCCACGTGCCCTTCCTTGCACATTGCATACACAGAAAATTACACGGCATTCATACAAATGGTAAAATGTGGATTGGTATTGTTACCCCGATTCTGACCGTTCTTTCCTATTTATCCGAACGTCCGAACCTCTTGTGGTTTTCTCAGATTATGAAGTATTCTCTACCTCACAACACACTGAAAAACTTCGAGATCCCTCAGTTTGAATCCCGCTGGCATTGACAAATTTGAGACCCACTAGACAAATAAACATGGGTTTATAGGTTACAAACAGCCCATCTCTCTCTCTTTTCTCCTTTCCAACTCCTGTCCCACATCTATCAATAAATTGCGTTTTTCTCGTGTACAGAACACTTTAATAAATACAAATAAATAAAATAAAAAAAACCTGTGTACACTCTGCATACATAGGCACTATACCTACATATATATTAATACACAATAGAGATGAAAGAAAGCAGAAATAAATTATTAAAGGCTAAAAAAAATATCTGCCTGACACCAACCAACGAATATTTATTGTGGACGCAGGTTTCCTTTGTACTAGACTAGCTGTTAAACTAACCCCTCATTTTTCTTTCCGCCATTTTGAATCAGCTTCATTGTTCTAGGCCCCTGAGGAAAAGTCCAAGTATTTGTTCTCTTATTTTTATAAAATTAATTCATTTAAGAAATAAAAATAAATGGTTTTGTTCTTTTGACCTCAAGAAATGTTTTTCTTATGAAAGTATTGCATTTCAGTTTTAAATGAACGCCATACAAGGTGTGTTTAACCCATACACTTCTAACCTAAGATTCCCTTTTCCTTTTATTCCTCGAAAAAAGGCACAAAATCCCACGCCTCGGTTAAGATACGAACCAGCGGCCTCCCGCTTACATAATCTCCTGTAGCATCATAACCTTGTGCTATGTGCTCCTTTTTTTCTGCCTTAATCTCCTCTGTTTTCGGTAGAATCATAAATTTAACTGCGTGACAGCTATAAACCACACACCGCTATTTTCTCTCAGATGATTCCTTCACGCCTTATATTATAAATCTTCTCGTTTTTCTCTTCCCCTACTCGTGCCTTCTGCTCTATTGTCTTTTTTACTTTCTATTACTACAGTATAGCGAGCTATACTAGTAATGAAAGTATTGCATTTCAGTTTTAAATGAACGCCATACAAGGTGTGTTTAACCTATACACTTCTAACCTAGGTTCCCTTTTCCTTTAATTCCTCGAAACTAGAGTACAATGTCGCGCTAAATGGCTCCTTCAGAAGAATACTAAGGTCATAAAAAAAGATTTAGTCAGTAGGGAAACATTACCATTTATGTTGGCACACTATAATAAATCTAAATAAAAAACATTACCATTTGTCTCCACGGCCCCGAGGGACATATTTTGGCCTATCCTTTAAAATCAAAAGTCGACGCAGTTCCATAAAAAAAATCTGTGAACCCTTATGACGCGACGGACAGAATTTGTGTTTTAACTTAACTTTCATAGTTTCAAATCCTTTCGAAGAAAACACTAATCATCACTAAACAATCCATCACTTTCAAGTCAGAAACAGACTCCTTAGTTATCAGCTCTCTAGAAAAATGTGAAGACTGAAGAAATCCTTTACTGGTTGTTTGCTCACCCTTGAGAGACCCTATATGTCCTTTTGTTCCATGGTGCTGATTGACGGTGTGTGTCAAACTTACAGGTGGGGGAAAACTACATTTTGGTCTGACTGCATTATTCACAGGATATACGTACGTACATACATACATGTACATTAGTATTCGTATAGAAACTATGTAATCTATGTATGAAGATGGAGGTTAGAATCATACAAGAGGGGGGGAGAGAGAGAGAGAGGGAGAAACTTTTGCATTTAATGTTCTCTTAACCCTTACCTTGCATTTCATCAAGAGTTCAAGCGTTTTCACCAGGGTTCGAGGTAGTTTGTTTTGTTTGTGTAATATCAATTTTACTACACCACAAGTCGTAGTATCTGCAGTAAAGTCCCCTACCTTGACTGTTCAGTATGGAAAAGCATAGAGTACAATGTCGCGCTAAATGGCTCCTTCAGAAGAATACTAAGGTTATAAAAAAAGATTTAGTCAGTAGGGAAACATTACCATTTGTCTCCATGGCCCCGAGGGACATATTTTGGCCTATCCTTTAAAATCAAAAGTCGACGCAGTTCCATAAAAAAAAAAAATCTGTGAACCCTTATGACGCGACGGACAGAATTTGTGTTTTAACTTAACTTTCATAGTTTCAGATCCTTTCAAAGAAAACACTAATCATCACTAAACAATCCATCACTTTCAAGTCAGAAACAGCTGTTTAGACTCCTTAGTTATCAGCTCTCTAGAAAAATGTGAAGACTAAAGAAATCCTTTACTGGTTGTTTGCTCACCCGGGATAGGTAGATAGTTTGTTTTTAGTATGAAATTAATCCAAGTCGCAGCTTTGCAACCTTGAAGACTCCCTGCAGTTCTCGTTGATACTCTAAAGTCCCTAAGGATATATAACTTCGATCTTTCTACTTCTGAATAGTTAACATCCCCGCAGGAATCCCAGAGCCCCTTCTCTCTCCATGACCGGGATGAGACAGATTCCCCACTCCCCTGATTTCACAATCTTTTTTTCTCGCTCTCTTGTTTGTTTATTTTGTTTGATTTTGCGGAAAGGACGAGGGTGTGGATGAAGAACGAAAAAAAATGGGCTTAGGAGAGAAAAAAGTCTCACAATCTTTTTTTCTCGCTCTCTTGTTTGTTTATTTTGTTTGATTTTGCGGAAAGGACGAGGGTGTGGATGAAGAACGAAAAAAATGGGCTTAGGAGAGAAAAAAGTTCGAGTTTTCAACTCGTTTATCTCTCCCTCCCTCCTTCTTTTTCTCTTCTTTCCTCTCTTCTCCTTTCCTTTCGTAAACTCTTTCACATCTTTTATCTCCCTGAACCTTACTTTTTTTTTTTTTTCAGGTACCTACGAGCTTTTCGAGTGCTAACAACCTTCTAAAACCTAGCGCTTATTTCCGTGTTTTTCGTTCGTATAACCAATCTTTTGCTTAACATTTTCTTCTTGATTTTATGTATACTCTACCTGGTTAAGGGATGGATAATGTTACATTATATTATTCCAATTATTTCTCTGACTCTCCTCTTCTTTTTTATGGATAATATAGTATTACAGTGGAATATAAACGGGCTGATTTCGCACATAGACGACTTAAAATTTATTGTCCATGATGTTTCTCCTATAGTCATTTGCTTGCAAGAATCTCATTTAAAACCTTCTAATAGTCCAAAACTAGCAAAATACGTTATGTACAGAAATGACTATTTAGATGGTTCGATTGCATGTGGTGGGGTATGCACTTTTGTTAATAATAACTACTTTTCTAAGGAAATTGTTCTTAACTCTCATTTACAATGCTTAGCTATACAAGTTAAGTTTCCTTTTTTAACATCCCTTTTGACTATTTGCAACATATACCTTCCCCCAAGTGTCTCATATGTTGAGACTGATTTATCTCACATCAAGTCACAATTACCATCCCCTTTTATTCTTTTAGGTGACTTTAATGCACATAACCCATTATGGGGAGATACACATTTAGATTCAAAAGGGAAAGAAGTAGAAAAATTCTTCTTGGAACATAATGATGTAAATATTCTCAACACGGGTGGTGCCACTCATTATAACTTATCCTATTTGTCGCACTCAGACTTTTGCATTTAATGTTCTCTTAACCCTTACCTTGCATTTCATCAAGAGTTCAAGCGTTTTCACCAGGGTTCGAGGTAGTTTGTTTTATTTGTGTGTAATATCAATTTTACTACACCACAAGTCGTAGTATCTGCAGACTGTTCAGTATGGAAAAGCATAGAGTACAATGTCGCGCTAAATGGCTCCTTCAGAAGAATACTAAGGTCATAAAAAAAGATTTAGTCAGTAGGGAAACATTACCATTTGTCTCCACGGCCCCGAGGGACATATTTTGGCCTATCCTTTAAAATCAAAAGTCGACGCAGTTCC